>NC_090736.1:5005865-5008365 GCF_036898095.1 Palaemon carinicauda | reverse complement strand
CAACTGTCCCCCCTCGACTTAATTCCTGCTCCTACTCACTCCTCTTCAATTCTGAGTCCAGTTCAGTCTCAGACCAGCGAGTGAGACTAGTGAGTCTGACCAGTATTTGGCCAAGATGAAACAACCCAGTTGGTAACTCGGACACATCCTGTGTCATCCAGTTAGAAAGATGGTTTTGGTACAGTATTGTTCGAGACTTTCGACCATATCGTAAGTGCGGGGGCAATGCCAAGAGGCGCCTTCTAGTCTCGGCGGGCTGAGCTAAAAAAAAAATTTTATAACGACAATGGCACAAAAGTGACGCAGTTAAAGTTAGACAATCAGCAACCTTAGAATCATAACAGGGTGATTCGGTGATTTATACAGTGGCAGCTCAAGCAGGCTCCGTATTCTACAGGAAAACAGAAATGTCAATATTCTATTGAACAAAAAAATGACCTCTATCTCTAGCGGATGTCCTAATCTCATATACCGTGATTAGTCCAATTGCAATTTCTAGACTTAATAAAATGTCTTTTGTAGCCAAATATGTATATATTTTTTTATTTGATCACACCATATTCTAACCTTCTCCGTTGAACTCTTATTACTTATTCAACATAAGCAAATCATTTTCTCTGCAAAATGTATGTCTTTTTATAGTTTATATATGTAATATCTGTTATGATGTTATTACTGTTTTTAAAGTATTTAATTAATTGTTAATTATTTCTAATATCGTTTATTTATTTCCTAACTTCCTTTCCTCACTGGGCTATTTTTCCCTGTTGGAGCCCTTCGGTATATAGCATCTTGCTTTTCCAAGTAGGGTTGTATCTTAACTAATAATAATAATAATAATAATAATAATAATAATATCACATGATATGAGAAGCTAACAACACAAGGTATGTTAAAATGGTTTATTAAATCAACCTTGAAAAAACTCTAATGTATCCTAACGTTATAATGTGGCGGCGTTTGGCAACTATTACAGTCTATGGAAGCATCACGCAAGCAGGGCGTGGAACCTTAAAATTGATATCATCATCTCATTTCGACTTCATGAGGATTCTGTTACGGTTATAAACAGACATGATGCGAACTGAGGGTATCTGTTAAATGACAATTTACAATGTTACAAACATAGGCTATTCTACAAACTGTCAATAGGCCTCCACTACTATAACTGTAAATGGACCTTAGGCCTATGCTAAAGGTTACCTAGCGACTGTTGTGGGTCGTCAAACCACTTTTTTCCCCCCTAAATTCCGTTTTGGTCCATCGGATCTTTGTAACTAAGAGTTGATGCTATATATATAGGGGATGGATGGAGATTAAGATTTAATAACTTTATAAAAAAGGTCTTCATTTCCGTTGCAATTTATTTTGTAGCAAACACTCCTTCCATCTGGTGTGTTTATACAAAATCGCGAGAATGAAAAAAAAAATTGAAAATAGAACAATGTTTGCGCATCAAAATATAAAGAAATATAGAAAAGTTTTGAAATAAAAAACCAAAATTTGAGTAAGAAGGTATGATATTGTATATGAAAATTTCATCTAAAAGTTTAACACCAATTTATTTACTATAATAAATTAATCCCAGAATTCCTATCACGATCAGCTCACTTTATTCTTTGCAAAGATTAATAGTTATTTTACATCCAGTGGTGTAATATATAAATATATCTGGCCTGTTGGTAACGTCCTTGACTTGATCGCCAGACTGGGGTTCGAGTCCCGCTCAAACTCGTTAGTTCCTTTGGTCGCTGCAACCTCCTCACCATTCTTGTGCCATAAGGATAGTACTACAGTTGATCCCTCTCTCTGGTTACAGCTCATTTTGTCTTTGCCAACATATACACCGAATAGTCTGGCCTATTCTTACCACATTCTCCTCTGTCCTTACACCAGACAACAGTAGTTAACGCTCAAGAGGTTAGAAAAGACTCTTTAGCTAAGGGAAGCAGCTCTTCTAGGAGAAGGACATTCCAAAATCAAACCATTGTTCTCTGGTCTTGGGTAGTGCCATAGCCTCTGTACCTTAACCTTACACTGTTTTGTATTAGAGTTCTCTTGCTTGGGGGTATACTTGAGCATGCTGTTCTATCTTATTTCTCTTCCTCTTGTTTTGAAGTTTTTATACTTTATATGTGAAGGATCTAATTCAATGTTGTTGCTGTCCTTGGAATGTTTTATTCTAGTTGTTCATTACTTCACTTGTAGTTTATCTATTCCCTTGTTACCTTTCCTCACTGGGCCATTTTTCCCTGTTGGAGCCCTTGGGCTTATAGCATCTTGCTTTTCCAACTAGGGTTGTAGCTTAGCAAGAAATATTAATATTAATAATAATAATAATAATAATAATAATAATTTTTTTCCTGTTGGAGCCCTTGGGCTTATAGCGTCCTGCTTTTCCAACTAGGGTTGTAGCTTAGCTTGTAATAATAATAATAATAATAATAATAATAATAATAATAATAATAAAAGGCCAAAGAAGGCCTACGAATCGTCCCTA
>NC_090736.1:5000865-5003365 GCF_036898095.1 Palaemon carinicauda | reverse complement strand
AATTTCTACCTTATATAACATTCGATGGAGCAACACATTATTATTATTATCATTATTATTATTATTATTATTATTATTATTATTATTATTCAATTGAGCAACACATTATTATTATTATTATTATTATTATTATTATTGTTATTATTATTACTAGCTATGCTACAACCTTAACAGGTAAAGCAAGACGCTATAAGCCCAAGGGCTCCACCGCTCCAACAGGGGAAAATAAGGAAACAAATAAAAAAAATATGAGAAATAATGAAAAAGTATGATAAAAACAATTTAAAAAACAGTAACAAGATTAAAACAGATATTCCATATACTATAAAAAGACTGTTGATGGCTCAACAGGCAGACCTATAGGCTCTCCCAAACTAGCCATCCTTAGCTCACAAGGATGGTGAGGATGCAGTGACCAAAGAAACTAACGAGTTTGAGCGTGATCCGAACCATAGTCTGGCAATCATCGGGCAAGGGCGCTAGCTATCACTATGTCACTACAACTTTTTTTTTTTTTAATTGACGTTTAAGTTATCTCATTGAGAGAATATATTAAGGAACTATTACGATAACTGATGTTCCATCGATCATGGCTGTTCATGGTGCACATCCAGCAATACTCCTGCTCCTATCGTCCATTTCTTTTAGCGAGTCATATTTGCACCGACTCGCAACGGTGCCCTTTTAACTTGGAAATGTTTCCTGGTCGCTGATTGGTTAGAATTATCTTGTCCCACCAATCAGCGATCAGGATACTTTTCCGAGCTAAAAGGGCACCGCTGCGAGTCGGTGCAAATATGACTCGCTAAAAGAAATGGACTATAGCACCTCTCCGACGTGGTGGCCTACTGTATGCGGTAACGTCCTTGCATGGTGATCCCCAAACTGTGGTTCGAGTCCCGCTCAAACTCGTTAGTTCCTTTGGTGGCTGCCACCTCACCATCCTTGTAAGCTAAGGATTGGGGTTTAGGGGGCCTATAGGTCTATCTGCTGAGTCAACAGCAGCCATTGCCTGGCCCTCCCTGGTCATAGCATGGGTGGAGAGGAGGCTTGGGCGCTGATCATATGTATACATGGTCAGTCTCTAGGGCACTGTCCTGCTTGATAGGGCAATGTCATTGTCCCTTTGCTCTGCCATTCATGAGTGGCCTTTAAACCTTTAAGCACCACAGCCAGATGGCAAAAAAAAAAAAAAAAAAAAAAAATCGTCAACCTTTTTACACAGAAAAAATATGAGATATTTGGAAAAAGGACAGTTAAGTGTGGACAGCTTTGCTTGGTGAAAAGGTTTGCGTATCGCCATGATCAGAAAAGCTGTACTAGTTAGGGTCACCCATACTAGGTTGGTTTGCTGTGAGCAAAATTTTCATTAAAAGGCTATTTGCAACATGAAATAAAGATGTTAAATAGCCGGAGAAGCTGTACTACTCAGGGCTATCTATAATAGATTGGTTTGCTGTGAACAAAATTGTTTTAATTAAAAAAAGCTATTTGCAGCATGAAATACAGATGTTTTCCTATCCAAAACTGCAAAAACCAGAGAAGCTGTACTAGTCAGGAGCACCCATACTAGGCTGGTTTGCTGTGAGAAAAATTGTTTTCGTTAAAAAGGCTATTCGCAACGTGAAATTAACATGTTCTCCTCGCCAAAACTGCAATAACCAGAGAAGCTGTACTAGTTAATGCCACCCATACTAGGTTAGTTTGCAGTGAACAAAATGGTTTTAATTAAAAAGGCTATTCCCAACGTGAAATTAACATGTTCTCCTAACCAAAACTGCAATAACCAGCGAAGCCGCACTAGTCAGGGTCACCCATACTAGGTTGGCTTGCTGTGAGCAAAATTGTTTTCATTAAAAAGACTATTCGCAACGTGAAATTAACATGTTCTCTTTGCCAAAACTACAATATATAACCAGAGAAGCTATACAGTCAGGGCCACCCATACTAGGTTGGTTTGCTGTGAGCCAAATTGTTTTCATTAAAAAAGCTATTTGCAACATGGAATAAAAGATATTCTCCTAGCACAAGCCTACGTGATCGTCCTAACGTTTCCTAGCGTTCGCGGTCTACGTATAGTATATACAGAGACCGTGTCCAGCGTCATGAATACTTATACAAAGCAAGAAGCCTTAGAAAACGCCTCTCAGGGGAGTCTTCAACAGCAGACCCCTTCCCTCCGTTTCTTGCTTAGTGTGCGTGAGTGTTTTGCACAGTCAGCAGTTTCTTGAATGCCGAACCTTAAGACTTTGTCCTGGGAACTTGTACTAAGCAGCTATGGGGGCTGGGGAGCCAGATAGCAGAGAGACTAGTGCACACGTTATCCAATTTTAACAGGGGAAAAAAATTCTGTTCATCACAATTATTTTAGGAGTAAAGCCGTTCTTGAGCGATGTAGACCATACAGACAAATAATTAGTGACCTCGAACTCTATTCAAGTTGAATCTATTATACCCTCTTTAGAAAACAACATTACAATTTTAAAACTTCATCCAACTT
>NC_090736.1:4981580-4986580 GCF_036898095.1 Palaemon carinicauda | reverse complement strand
CAGGAATTTAGCGTTTTAAAAACAGATATATAGACATTAAGGAGTGATATTACGGTCACCAACCCGTAGGGTAAAAAAATTACGGTCTCCTGTACTTTACTGAAATACGGTTGAGAACAGATTTTTACGGAGAATTTCCGATTAAAATTACGATTTTTGTCATCAGTATATTTACCAATTCATTTTCGAATTTTTAATATAAAAACAAAATTGATCCACTGAGTAATCGTTTTAAATATTGCAAACTAAAGTATCTCTGTCGTCTTTAAAAAAAAAACTTGACATTCTTAGTTAATTTATTCACGAGGAGACAAGCATTGTGTTGAGCATATACGCGGTCATAAAATATCCTTATCAGTGTGACATACTCTCGACTTGCAATCACGATCTTATCACTTGTTGGTTACCTAAATTTTACAACTGAGAAGCATCACAACATATGTTGTGAGTTATACCTCCTGTTTGAAGCTGGAATCACACTATGCTTTATTATTTGCCAGCAGCGAGCCGTTCCTGCTCAAAATGGGAAACCAGGAGCTTGTTGCTCGAGATTATTGGCTTCCCGACTGGACGGGAAGCAGGGAGCACAAACCGCGAGCATGACTTCGGATGTAAACAAGCAAGATACACTAAGCTTTATTTTTGCCAGCAGCGAGCCGTTCCTGCTCAAAATGGGAAACCAGGAGCTTGTTCTCGAGATATTGGCTTCCCGGCTGGACGGGAAGCAGGGAGCACAAACCGCGAGCATGACTTCAGATGTAAACAAACAAGATGGCTGCTGCAGATAGGACGTGCTCATGCTTGGCAATCTTGGGTCCAACAAGCCTCAAAAGATAATAAAAATCTACTTTGTTCATCCTGCAACATTCTTCAATTCACGTAATATACCGAGAATACATATTACTGTAACAGTCAAGAAAACTTCTGGCCGCCATGACGATGTTCCATCTATTTGCAGATGTTGTGGTGCCTGGTGATTGCCAGACTGGGGGTTCGAGTCCCGCTCAGACTCATTAGTTCCTTTGGTTGCTGCAACCTCACCATCCTTGTGACCTAAGGATGGGGGGTTTTCGGGGAGCCTATAGGTCTATCTGATGAGTCACCAGTAGCCCTTGCCTGGCCCTCCCTGGTCTTAGCTTGGGTGGAGAGGGGGGCTCGGGTGCTGATCATATGTATATTTGGTCAAGTCTCTAGGGCATTGTCCTGCTTGCTAGGGCAATGTCACTGTCCCTTGCCTCTGCCATTCACGAGCGGCCTTTAAACCTTTAAAGTTTTTGTTGGTGTTAAAGTAAATATAGATGGCCGACAAAAACGTGAGCAGTAATGATAAAATTGAAACAAATTTCAGATTGAAAAACATAAATGTTTCATATTTATTTTACCTAATCTAATTATAAGTCGATAATTCACTTCCTCTTTTATTCAATGTAGTGGACTTTTAGGTAAACTATTTGTCTCCCTATTTATACATTTATTAAAATGTTTATCAACTTATTGTCTGTTTCTTTTCTCCCACTCATAATCGGGTAGTTGAATTAGTAGAACTTCAAAAGTTCAAACTTGCTAGCAAATGCTTTATGTTGTAAACTTTAAGTATCTGTTTAAATGTTGATAATGTTTTTCTTCAATATTTTATTTTAATTTTTTATTACTTCTGATATCGTTTATTTATTTCCTTATTTTCCTTTCCTCACTGGGCTACTTTTCCCTGTTGGAAACCCTTGGCCTTATAGCATCTCGCTTTTCCAACTAGGGTTGTAACTTGGCTAGTAATTATAATAATAATAATAATAATAAATAATAATAATAATAAGAATAAGAATAAGAATAATAATAATAATAATAATAATAATAATAATAATAATTCCTCCTTTCTCAACACACAGAGATCTGCTGGCTCCACGTCTCCAGAGAGAGAGAGAGAGAGAGAGAGAGAGAGAGAGAGAGAGAGAGAGAGAGAGAGAGAGAGAGAGAGAGTGCGTGCCATAAACGTCACCTCCAGCCAGATTTTATTAATGGAAAGAGCAGTAAAGTTAGCAATCATTTTTACACGTCATTCACAGAATATCGAACGAGAGAGAGAGAGAGAGAGAGTAGAGAGAGAGAGAGGAGAGAGAGGAGAGAGAGAGAGAGAGAATCTGATTTGATTATTTATTATCAACTAGCTGACAGTCCCAATGTTCACGTTCCCTGAGAGAGAGAGAGAGAGAGAGAGGAGAGAGAGAGAGAGAGAGAGAGAGAGAGAGAGAGAGAGAGAATCTGATTTGATTTTATTATCAACTAGCTGACAGTCCCAATGTTCAGGTCCCCTGAGAGAGAGAGAGAGAGAGAGAGAGAGAGAGAGAGAGAGAGGAGAGGAGAGAGAGAGAGAGAGAGAGAGAGAGATCTTAAATTTTCAAAGGGAAAAATTTCCAAACCGAAAAATCCCTGATACATAAACCTTTAACTGAATATTATATAACACGTCATGAAGACATCTCACGTTTTAAAAGTTTAAAGGCCGCTCATGAATGGCAGAGGCAAGGGACAGTGACATACCCTAGCAAGAAGAACAATGCCCTGAAGTCTGACCACATATACATATGTATGTGCCCAAGCTAGGCACCAGGGAGGGCCAGGCACTGGCTGTTGATAACTCAGCAAGTTGACCTATAGGCTCCCCAAACTACTCCATCCTTAGATAAGGATGGTGAAGTTGCAGACACAAAAGAAACTAACGAGTAAGAGCGGGAATCGAACCCCATTTTGATAATCACCAGGCAGGGACGTTTCCAATAGACAACCACATAAGAAAAAGATAATAAATTATAGGTATCTCTTAAGGTTTCAAATCCTACTGATAGTGAGGCCTCGCTTTGACAAGGACAGGAAAACAAGTCCCTGTCCTTGTCAAAGCGAGGCCTCACTTTTTTCCTGTCCTTGTCAAAGCGAGGCCTCACTTTTTTCCTGTCCTTGTCAAAGCGAGGCCTCACTTTTTTCCTGTCCTTGTCAAAGCGAGGCCTCACTTTTTTCCTGTCCTTGTCAAAGCGAGGCCTCACTTTTTTCCTGTCCTTGTCAAAGCGAGGCCTCACTTTTTTCCTGTCCTTGTCAAAGCGAGGCCTCACTTTTTTCCTGTCCTTGTCAAAGCGAGGCCTCACTTTTTTCCTGTCCTTGTCAAAGCGAGGCCTCACTATCAGTAGGATTTGGAAACTTTAAGAGATACCTATAATTTACAATCTTTTCCTTTTGTGGTGGCCTATTGGAAACGTCCCTGCCTGGTGATTATCAAAATGGGGTTCGATTCCCGCTCTAACTCGTTAGTTTCTTTTGTGTCTGCAACTTCACTATCCTTATCTAAGGATGGAGTAGTTTGGGGAGCCTATAGGTCAACATGCTGAGTCATCAACAGCCATTGCCTGGCCCTCCCTGGTGCCTAGCTTGGGCGCAAATCATATGTATATGTGGTCAGACTTCAGGGCAGTGTTTTTCTTGCTAGGGTATTGTCACTGTCCCTTGCCTCTGCCATTCATGAGCGGCCTTTTAAACCTTTAAAACGTGAGATGTCTTCAAGACGTTTTATGTTAAAAATTCTGGTCTTCAGTCCCTGCTTCAATAAGTCTCTGTTTATCGCAGGCCATAAATTCAGCGTCAACATGACTGGGCGTCGATGCTAAACGTCTGGAAGTAATTCGCTTTGTTGTGGATGATCTGAGCCTTGGGGATTTTGGCTAAGGGACGATGACATCACTCTTTCTCTTATCTCTTCCTCAAGAGATAACAGGCACATGAGATACTACACTGTTAGAAAAAAAAAAAAAAAACTGTAATCTTAATCGGAAATTCTCCGTGAAAAATATACTGTTTTCAACCGTATTTCAGTAAAATACAGGCGACCGCAATTTTACCTTACTTTTGTTATTATCTTTTACGGGTTGGTGACCGGAATATCAATCCTTTGCGTCAATATATCCGTTTCTAAAACGGTAATAATCCTGGAATAAATGTTGCCAGTCATTTACCATGTTTTTCAATGCAACTTTTTAACAGTGTACAAATATGAATGGATTTATAAATTCGTGATTTTAACCCTTTCACTGTCATTGGTGATTTAGTCAAAATTTGTACAAAAAATCAACTCTCTTTTATGATCGCCCATTGGCATTCAATAGTAAGGTCTTGATTGTGAACTTTCCAATATATATCAACAAGCTCTATACACTGTTAAAATTTACATTAAAAATGTTAAATGCAAAATTTTTTCCAGGATTTTTACAATTTGAAAAAAAAACGGATATATTGACGTAAAGGAGTGATATTACGGCCCGTAAAAAATAATAACAAAGGTAAAATTATGGACGCCTGTATTTTACTGAAATACGGCTGAGAACAATATGTTTTTACGGAGAATTTAAGATTAAAATTACGGTTTTTTCTTCACAGTGTATGGTTTGTGTGGTCTTGAAAGATTTTACTACATCAGAAGTGTCCTTGAAATCACCACTGGCAGTGAAAGGGTTAAGGGCATATGGCTGGTCCAGCGACGCAATTCAGCACAGGCTAGTAGAGTGGGTAACGTGTCTGCCTAGCATTCGTTTGGCAGCAGATCGATCCCCGCCCGGGACCGTGAGTTTAAGCTGTTTACTGGGGGAGGCCACTGCTGAGGTAGGGCACCACAGTGGGGGGGGGGGGGGGTTGGGCTTACTCGGCTGACGTTCTGGTGAGCATCTATTCTGATGGAACTGGAACTGAAAGCAGACACCTTTAACCTTTAACAAAGGTACAAAGAAGGGTAAAAAGTAGGTGCATAGACCCTTGTCTGGTCTTCAGCTGTTGATTCTCATCTTAATTCTTTGGACAAAAACTTGGTTTATTAAATTTCATATTCCTGGTCTAAATATCAATCTCTGGCACCGTCGTTCAGTTAGTTCTTTATGCATGTTGTATAATATTCTGCATAACTCTGACCATCCTTTGCGATCAGATCTTCCCAGACAGTACCATCCCGTTCGTAATACTAAGTA
>NC_090736.1:4966580-4979080 GCF_036898095.1 Palaemon carinicauda | reverse complement strand
AGTTGTGGAATGATCTTCCTAATCGGGTGGTTGAATCAGTAGAACTTCAAAAGTTCAAAGTTGGAGCAAATGCTTTTTTGTTGACCAGGCGGACATAGTCTTTTTATAGTTTATTTATGACATATTTGTTTTTGATGCTGTTGATAGTTTATTATATGACATGTCTGTTTTGACGTTGTTTCTTATTTTAGAATGATTTATTTTTAATTTGTTCTCTTCATTTATTTATTTCCTTATTTCCTTTCCTCACTGGGTTATTTTTCCCTGTTGGAGCCCCTGGGCTTATAGCATCTTGCTTTTCCAACTATGATTGTAGCTTGGATAGTAATAATAATAATAATAATAATAATAATAATAATAATAATAATAATAATAATAATAATAATATGGGATAATCTGCCACTTTTATTTGTAGGTGGTTTGGGATGTGGGATAAGGATAATCAGTGACTTTTATTTTCCGGCTCGAGCCATGTCGTCCTGATGGAAGTTCCTCAAGGGGAGCTTTCTACTTGGGATATTTCCTGCGAGGGATATGCCAGAGAATTTAACCTGTAGAGCAGGGGTGGCCAATCTATAGCGCATGCACCAACAGTGGCGCATTGCACGATTACAAGAGGTGCACTATACCCCAGAGATAATGAAAGAAAAAAACATGCCTGCTCATAAACAAAAATAGATAATATTGATTTCTAGAAAAGAAAAGAAAAGAAAAAAAAAAGCGTTTAAGGGGACCGTCCGCTATGCCCTGCATTTATCAATGCAAATTTAAAGTGTCAATATCTCTCTCTCTCTCTCTCTCTCTCTGTCTCTCTCTCTCTCTCTCTCTCTCTCTCTCTCTCTCTATATATATATATATATATATATGTGTGTGTGTATATGTATATATATACATACATATCAACTTATTATATTTACAACCGCCAAATTTGTCCAAATTGCCATACTTAAAGGATTGAAAGCGGTTAAAGTTTGTGTGGCGCATCTGAATAAGAAGGGAAAAAAATTGGTGCAAGGGAAACAAAAGGTTGGCCACCCTTGCTGTAGAGGTATCACGGGGTTACTACCCCCCAAGCTAATTATTGCCAATTCAGCTTTTTCTTCTTTATTTTAAGAGGCACCCCCCCCCCCTTCTTTAGGTCAAATGAAAAGGAAGAAGGTGGCGGAGGGGAGGAAGGTATCCAATCCCCAAGGGTTGTGGTGGTCGATGTGGTAACGTCCCTGACTGATGAAAGCCAGACTGAGGTTCCAGTCCCGCTCAAAATCGATAGTTCCTTTGGTCGATGCAACCATACCTTGTGAGCTAAGGATGGGGGATTTGGGTGAGCCTAAAGGTCTATCTAATGAGTCATCAGCAGCCCTTGTCTGGCCCTCCTTGATCCTAGCTTGGGTGGAGAGAGGGCTTGGGCGCTGATCATAGGTATATAAGGTCAGTCTCTAAGGCATTGTAATTCTCGATAGGGCACTGTCCATTGCCTTTATAGACTTTAAAAGAACCCGCTGGTTCCCGTCGTTTAGTTTAAGAGATAAGAGGTATAGCAATAAGTCCCGATGAGAAGAAAGGCTCGGGAAGGAAATGGGAAATGTTTAGTTTTCTCTTCGCCTCGATTTATAATGCGACAAACAATCTCATTTACCAAACCACACACTTTCTATTTGTTTTTCTTTCTCTTCTGGAAAGCTCTTCATACGGATGAATAATTTCAATCTATGTTTAAACCGAGTTTCTCGGAATAACTTATTTATAAAATAATAATTATCAATGAAACAATATCCAAAAGATATTGTAGATTTGAGAACAAAGCCCTCAGATCATTGTGAGTTAAATTGCAGGACAGGGTTAGAAATGAAACTATAAGAGAGATTACTAGGGTGTCTTATGTGGATGAGATCATAATGAGGGGTAGATGGAGATGGTTTGGGCATGCTCTTCGCATTCCCCAAGAGAGATTAGTTCACCAAACTTTCAACTGGGCTCCACAAGGCACTTGGGAGAGTTGGAAGGCCCAGCCATACATGGCAGAGGACTATGAAGCGTGAAGTAGGGGGTGATAAATGGAGAAGCATTGATTTAAAAGCTCAAGATAGAGAGACAACTGGCGAAATTTAACCGAGGCCCTTTGCGTCAATGGGCGTAGATGATGATGATGTTGGCAATGATAAATTATTATAAAGTTAATAATTACCACTATACCATCACAGCTATAAATCGTACAATTACCTTAATAATAAATAAATTATATATATTTTGCGCCGACCAATTTATAATAATGAACATTCAACAATGTTACGTAAATTCAAATTTTAAACCATTATATAATAATGAACATTTAACAATGTTACGTAAATTCAAATTTTAAACCATTATATAACAATGAACATTCAACAATGTTACGTAAATTCAAATTTTAAACCATTATATAATAATGAACATTCAACAATGTTACGTAAATTCAAATTGTAAACCAATCTTTAATACTGAACATTTAACAATGTTACGTAAATTTAAATTTTAAACCAATCTTTAATAATGAAAATTTAACAATGTTACGTAAATTTTTATTTTAAACCAATCTATAATAATGAACATTTAACAATGTTACGTAAATTTCAATTTTAAACCAATCAATAATAATGAACCTTTAACAATGTTGCGTAAATTTCCATTTTGAACCATTCTACACTAATGAACAATTTAACAATGTTACGTAATTTTTCAAACCAATCTATAATAACGAACATTTATCAATTGTACGTAAATTTCAATTTCAAACCAATCAATAATAATGAACATTTAATAATGTTACGTAAATTTCAACTTCAAACCAATCAATAATAATGAAAATTTAACAATGTTACGTAAATTTTAATTCTATATAAGACATTTAACAGTTTCCCACGGAGAAAAAAAAGAAAAAAAAAAGAGCCACTATGTGGGCTAGGTCTATCAAGTACAGAGTAGTGACTGGACTAATTTTATAAACGTTGGCTATATAACACGGTTCTGGGACCGGGGAGGTCCTTCAACGCCCGAGAGCATCAGGGCAAAACCGTAATGGAGACGAGGAAAAGCAAATGAAATGATATATATATATATATATATATATATATATATATATATATATATATATATATATATATATATATATATATATATATATATAAATACACACTCTACACTCATAGCACATTGTAGGTAAGAGGCTCGATAAAAGTTTACGTTTTACTTATAAATGTCACGATTTAATTATACGTTTGAAAAATTAATATTGCTACCTCTTCTGCAACAAAACTGTTAACATGGAGAAGACAGCGGATTGTATTTAGTTGAATTTTTGCATATTGCTGAAAGGTAAACATAACACACACACGCACATATACATACATACATACATATATATATATATATATATATATATATATATATATATGTGTGTGTGTGTGTACGTGTGTGTGTGTGTGTGTGTGAAAAACTGCGTATTATTACTTACGGTTACATGATAGCTCTGTCGTTAGGCCCAGTACACTTACCTAGAAAGAAAAAAAAAACAATCAGTACAAAATTAAATATGCAATACCATGCTAAAGCCAGTTTTAAAACATAACCTGCCATTATACTTGTGTGTATATCAGTAGTCTAAAAAATATTCAATCTGTGATATGTCCAACTTAATCATAAAAACCCTGCCAGAATTGAGTAGTTACCCATTGACAAAACAATGAAAACGTTTCCTACAATAACAACAGAAAACGGAGATATGCGGAAATCCGTTGTCTTTGTTCAGATTTTCTGGGGGAACTACAGTAGATTCAAACTCCAATTGAGTAGTTACCCATTGATATCACAAAGAAAACGTTTCTTACATTAACAACAGAAAACGGAGATATGCGGAAATCCATTGGCTTTCAGATTTTCTGGGGGGAACTAAAGTAGATTCGAACTCCAATACAGTGAGTAACAACAATAAATTATGAATACTTATCGACCATAGCCCTGGCACATAGCTATAAACTTACGATGCGTACTCTGAGAGAGAGAGAGAGAGAGAGAGAGAGAGAGAGAGAGAGAGAGAGAGAGAGAGAGAGAGAGAGAGAGAGAGAATCGATTACTACTATAAATATACATTCTTTTAAGATAAAAAGACGCCAGGAACAAGTAGCAGTTCTCAATATAATATAATATAATATAGTATAGTAAATTATATTTTATTATCATTATTATTATTATTATTATTATTACTATTATTATTATCATTATTATTAATAGCTAAGCTACCAGCCTATAGTATTATTATTATTACCATTATCATTATTAATTGCTAAGCTACAACCCTAGTTGGAAAAGCAGGATGCTATAAGCCCAGGGGCCCCAACAGGGAAAATAGCCCAGTGAGGAAAGGAAACAAGGGAAAATAAAATATTTTAAGAACAGTAACAACATTAAAATAAATATTTCCTAAATAAACTATAAATGCTTTAAGATAACGAGAGGAAGAGAAATTAGATAGAATAGTGTGCCCGAGTGTACCCTCAAGCAAGAGAACTCTAACCCAAAACAGAGGAAGACCATGGTATAAAGGCTATGACACTACCCAAGACTAGGGAACAATGGTTCGATTTTGGAGTGTCCTTCTCCTAGAAGAGCTGCTTACCATAGCTAAAGAGTCTCTTCTACCCTTACCAAGAGGAAATTGGCCACTGAACAATTACAGTGTCGTAGTTTACCCATTGGGTGAAGAAGAATTGTTTGGTAATCTCAGTGTTGTCAGGTGTATGAGGACAGATGAGAATGTGTAAAGAATAGGCCAGACTATTTGGTGTATGTATAGGCAAAGGTAAAGAACCGTAACCAGAGAGAAGGATTCAATGTAGTACTGTCTGGCCAGTCAAAAGACCCCATAACTCTCTAGCGGTAGTATCTCAACGGTTGGTAAAGCAGGATGCTATAACTGCCCAAGGGCTCCAAGAGAAAAAAAATAGCCCAACGAGGAAGGGAAATGGGGAAATAAACTACATGAGAAGTAGAGAATAATGAATATAAAATATCCAAAAACCAACTTTATGCCAACCTGTTCAATACAAAACTATTCGCTGCAAGTTTGAACCTCTGGAGTTCCCCCGATACCAACTGACAGATTAGGAAGATCATTCCACTATCTTTCACAGCTGGAATAAAATTCTAGAATACTATGTAGTATTGAGCTTTATGTTAGAGAAGTCAAGACTGTTAGAATTAACTGCACATCAGGATGGTACAGGATGGGAAGATTCAAATGCAAAGGAAGGTCAGAATTATGAAAAATCTTAGGCAGCATGCAAAGAACTGACTGACCGATGATGCCCGATTAATATCTAGATAAGGTTTAAGAAATTTAACAGACAGAAAGCTTTCGTCCAACAAAATAAGATGAGATTCAGCAGCTGAAGAACCGACATGAGAATACTCGAAACGAGACAGATTGAAAGAATTGACAAATTTCTTCAGAATAGATTAACCATCGAAAATCCTCATAAAGACTTTCTAAATAAGCCATATTTTCGTGAAATTAGGAAGAGACAGACCTAGTGTGTTTCTCAAAAGTAAATTCGCAATACAGAATCACACCTAAAGTTTTAAAGGCGTCGTATAGAGTTAAAGAAATATTATTAATGTTGAGATCTAGATGTTAAGGAGACTAATTTTAGATAGATCTCTATCAAGGGATTCATCAACCCCAGATATACATTCAGGAGATGGAACTGATGCAAAGAGAGTAGCATCATCTGCATATGCAAAGAGAGTAGCATCATCTGCATATGCAACGAGCTTGTTTTCTAGGGCTAACCACATGTCATGCGTATATACAGTAGTATGAAAAGTAATGGGCCAAGAACAGTACCTTGAGGAACACCAGATATCACATTATTATAGTACTCACTATGGTGCCCATCAACAACTCTTTGCGATCTATTGCTTAAAAATTCAAGAATGATGCCAAGGAAAAACTCACCTACTCCCAATTTTGGTTAAATTCAAATATGTTCTTTTCTATGTTCAAATTTAATTTCTGATTATCAGTACACATACATCACGTGTGTATATATATATATATATATATATATATATATATATATATATATATATATATATATATATATATATAGATAGATAGATAGATATATTATATATATATATACAGTATATATATATATATATATATATATATATATATATATATATATATATATATATATATATATATATATATATAGATACATACATACATACATACATATATATATATATATATATATATATATATATATATATATGTGTGTGTGTGTATAAACACACATACAGTATACGGACACACACACACACACACACACACATATATATATATATATATATATATATATATATATATATATATATATATATATATGTATTTATGTCCACACACACACACACACATATATATATATATATATATATATATATATATATATATATATATATATATATAAATATATATATATATATATATATATATATATATATATATATATATATATATATATATATATATATATATATACACACACACATACAAATGTATATAAACGTACTAGATTTCGTCAGTCGTCCCTATC
This sequence comes from Palaemon carinicauda, assembly GCF_036898095.1. Lineage (NCBI taxonomy): Eukaryota > Metazoa > Arthropoda > Malacostraca > Decapoda > Palaemonidae > Palaemon > Palaemon carinicauda. Next base: position 4,972,448 of record NC_090736.1, on the reverse strand, counting down.
ATGAGCTTTTAATTCAATACTTCTCAATTCCAACTCTTCTAGAGCCTTATGGAACCCAGCTGAACGTTTGGTGAACTAATCTCTTTTGAGGAGCGCGAAGATCATGCCCAAACCACCTCTATCTGCCCCTTATCATGATCTCATCCACATATGGCACACGAGTAATCTCTCTTATAGTTTCATTTCTAATTCTGTCCTGTCATTTAACCGACCAGTATTCTTCTGCGGGCTTTGTTCTCAAATCTAAAAAAAATCTGTTGGATATTGTTTCATTGTCATACCACGACTCATGTCTATACAGTAACACCCATCTCACTAAATTGATATATAGCCTGATTTTAATATGTAATTTCAGGCGATTTGATTTCCAAATTTTACTTAACCTAGCCATTGTCTGATTTGCTTTTTTTTTACTCTTTCACTAAACTCCAATTCCAAAGATCCTGCATTAGAGATAATAGTTCCTAAATATCTAAATGATTCTACCTCATTAATCATTTCTCCTTCCAATGATATTTCGTCATCCATTGCATATTCCGTTCTCATTATCTCTGTCTTTCTTCTACTTTATCTTGAGCCCAACCTCCTGTGATATTTCATGCATTATGGTAAGCAAACATTGCAAATCCTGTGGTGTTCTGGTAATAAGGACAGCGTCATCAGCACACTCTACGTCAGCTAATTTCCTATTACCAATCTAGTCCAATCCTTCTCCACCGTCCCCAACTGTTCTACGCATTACAAAATATACTGAAACACAATGGATATTCTCGCGGTGGGTTCGTAAAGAATCTCAACGTGGGCCTCAGTTTTTATCTAATAGATGACATTTGCTCCAACGGGGTTTTTACGATTATGAAATATTGGGGTCTGTCATCAGCCAGGGAGGTTAATATGAAAGGTTAATCGTCATTTATTATTATTATTATTATTATTATTATTATTATTATTATTATTATTATTACTTGCTAAGCTACAACCCTAGTTGGAAAACCAGGATGCTATAAGACTAGGGGCCTAAATAGGGAAAATAGCCCAGTGAGAAATGGAAACAACGAAATGTAAACTATTTTAAGAACAGTAACAACACTAAAATAAATATTTCCCATATAAACTATAAAAAATGTAACTAAACAAGAAGAGACACTAGATAGATTAGTGTGGCCGAGTGTACTCTCAAGCAAGAGAACTCTAACCCAGGACAGTGGAAGACCATATATGGTATGAAGGACAACAAATGATTAACGCGCACAACATTCCCCAATTTTAAGACTTAACTTTACGTTTCACTGTAGATAACCTTAATACTTGGCGGATCAATAAGTCCTGACATTCAAAAGTGGCTCTTGTGGCCACTCCTACATCCCATGGCAAACCAACTCGAAACAACCTGCCAGTGCCCTTGGAATAAATCAAGGACAACGAAGGATTCCTTTTTTTTTTTTGGAAATGAATAACGTCGAGGAATGCCGTCTTCTTAGTTAAGTCTATTAAATCTAAAAGCATACTAGGTCACAATCAAATAGACATCTTTGTACACTCTTTCGATACATGACCATGGATAATGGACTCAGCTGGACTCAGCCAGCGCACCTGGCGGCCATGATCAATACTACAACGGAGAACCGGACCCGGAACCCCCATATGGGGACTCCCCCGGGAGTAGGGGGATGGCAGGGGGGTTTATATAGAAGCCTCCCCCCAAGAGGGGCCAGGAGGAGGAATTCAGGAGATGAGAGAGAGAGAGAGAGAGAGAGAGAGAGAGAGAGAGAGAGAGTACAGTTGCAGCCATGAGCAGAAAGTTGAACATCAACAGCCATGGGTAAGAAAATTATTATTATTATTATTATTATTATTATTATTATTATTATTATTATTATTATTAAATGCTAAGCTACAACCCTAATTGTTTAAAGGATTTACAAGTCTATATATAATTCCTCATCACTGATACTAAATCATAAAACAATGACAATCAAATGGTTGACTAACAATTCCATCCTGTTCGTAATACTAACTATGCAGTTGATTCTAATAGCCAGGCCTTCTCCATCATGAGGCTCAATACTACACAGTATTCAAGAAGTTTTTATTCCAGCTGTGACCAAGTTGTGGAATGATCTTCCTAATCGGGTAGTTGAAACGTTAGAACTTCAAAAGTACAAACTCGCAGCAAATGTTTTTATGTTAACCAGGCTATATCAAATATTTATTTTCATGTTGTTAATGTTTTTAAAATATTTTATTTTAATTTTTCATTACTTCGTGTATCATTTATTTATTTCCTTATATCCTTTCCTCACTGGGCTATTTTTCCCTGTTGGAGCCCTTGAGCTTATAGCATCTTGCTTTTCCCAACTAGAGTTGTAGCTTAGTCGTAGTTCCTGTAAAACCACTTTTCATGGATTATTATTATTATTATTATTATCATCATCATCATCATCATCATCATCATCATCATCATCATCATCATTATTATTATTATTATTATTATTATTATTATTATTATTATTATTATTATTATTATTATTATTATCACGAGCTAAGTACAGCGACAGTACTGTGCGATACAAAATAAAACAGGAGTAAGGACATTTGAACGTAAATTGAACTAACCTGTAAATATGAAAGATTCTCATTTCATCGTACGTTTACAAAGTCAATTATGCTCTTAATGTGCTTGCATTTACAACGATGATGAATCACTCATGGATATATCTATAAATATGCCCGTAAAAACTCAAAATCTTGATTGAAAAGGAGAATCTACTCTCTCTCTCTCTCTCTCTCTCTCTCTCTCTCTCTCTCTCTCTCTCTCTCTCTCTCTCTCTCTCTCTCTCTCTCTTTAATATTCTTATACATGAATATTATGTGGATTTGCTGCCCCAATAATAATAATAATAATAATAATAATAATAATAATAATAATAGTAATAATAATAACAACAACAACCACAACAATAGTAATAACAATTATAAAAATAATGTCACCAAAACTCGAAAAATAATTGCAATTGACCCCGAAATGTACTTTATATTACCTAAATCACAGATTTTCACGACATACATTAAATTTTGAAAGAATTTCTTTCGATACATCAAAAATATATGATTATCGTGATAGAAAACCCATGGCTCTAACCGTGCAATACCGACATGAACCCAGACAGACACACAGACGAAGAAGACAGACTGCAGGAACTGACCAGGTAAAGTCACGCACAGACAGTTTATCGATTTAGTTGACCTGATTGCTTCTGCAAAAAAAAATTATTTGAAGGCTTTTAAAGGCTGCTCATGAATGGCAGAGGCAAGGGACACTTGACATCGCCCTATCGAGCAGGACATTGCCCTAGAGACTGACCATATATACATTTGATCAGCGCCCAAGCGCCATCTCCACCCAAGCTAGGACCAAGGAGGGCCAGGCAATGACTGCTGATGACTCGGCAGACAGAACTAAAGGCTCCCCCAAACCCGCCATCCTTAGCTCACAAGGATGGTGAGGTTGTAGCGACCATAGAAACTAACGAGATTGAACGGGACTCGAAGCCCAGCCTGGCGTTCACCAGTCAGGGATGTTACCACATCATTGTTGGGATTTTGTACAGACGAACACACATCTTAAAGGAACACAATGGCTACTGCCGAAGTGTGGATGAGAGCCTAGTACAGAAATCTTCCAGTAAGCTATATTCACTCCAGCCTATCATCCTTCATTATTATTAGTAGTAGCTAAGCTAAAACCCTAGTTGCAAAAGAAGGATGTTGTAAGCCCAAGGGGTTCAACATGGAAAATAGCCCAGTGAGGAAAGGAAATAAGGTGGCCTATTGGAAACGTTCTTGCTTGACGTTCTTCCGGGCGGGGGATCGCGTCCCTCTCAAACTCAATAGTTCCTTTGGTCGCTGCAACCTCACCATTCTTGTGAGCTAATGAAGCGGGGTTTGGGGGAGCCTATAGGTCTACCTTCTGAATCATGAGCAGCCATTGCCTGGCCCTCTCCGGTCCTAACTTGAGGGGGGGGGGGATTGGGAGCTGATCAAGTGGATATATACTAAGTCACTGTCCCTTGCCTTTGTCATTCATGAACGATCTTTAAACCTTAAACAGAGAGAATAGTGTGACTAAGTGTACTCTTAAGCAAGAGAACTCTACCTCAAGACAGTGGAAGACCATGGTACAGAGGCTATGGCACTACCCAAGACCAGAGAACAATGGTTTGATTTTGGAGCGTCCTTCTCCTAGAAGAGCTTCTTACTATATAGCTAGAGTGTGTATGCTAACCTTTTGACTATTTCTTCTACCTAAATCCACAGTGCTCATTCTTACGATGCCCCTAGCAAATTATATGCTACATAAATAGCTCATTTCAGTAGCTTCCGCATTTTGCTATCATTCACGTCTAGACGTCAAAGCATCAATTCCCTAAAGGAGGTTTCGCTCAACAGATTCTTCATGCATTTCCACCAGCACTTTCAGAGTCTCTTCACAATCTTTTCCACGAACCTGGCTAACTTTCTTGTATGCCTAATACTAGATTTACCTCTCCTCTCGGCCTGCTATCCTGAGAATTTCCTATACGAAACCTTAAATGAAACCAAAGATACAAGTTTTCTCTTATAAATTATTCTTGAAGGAAGTCGAAGTGAATGCATTTTATTATTATTATTATTATTATTATTATTATTACTTGCTAAGCTACAACCCTAGTTGGAAAAACAGGATGCTATAAGCCCGGGGGCTCGTACTGTGAAAATAGCCCACTGAGGAAAGGAAGCAAGGAAAAACAAAATATTTTAAGAACAGTAACATGAAAATAAATGTTTCCTATATCAACTATAAAAACTTTGCCAAAACATGACTGAGTGTTCAATTTCATAGCTATATTGCAAGAAAGAAAATCATTTAATAACTTGAGAATGGGAATATGAAATAATCCTTAGGAAAAAAGGGAAAACCAATAACAATAAAAGAAAATGGATACTCGAAAAGAAAACGATTCCTTCCATCAAATTCGGATCTTAAAGAAAACGGCTTTCGATTCAAGGGTGGCTATTGAAATTTTTGTAACACGCCTTCGATTTCGTCTTACCGATTCAATATAACCACCACCAATGTCTACTGTAAATATTCTTTTTCCAAATTAAAAAAAAAATACAGATAACTACTTTTCTATATTAAATATTCAGTCTTTTAATCAAATAAAAATCGAAACTTGGTATCGTAATCAAGTTCTTACGTCAAATATCAATTACAACATTTTGCTATCATGAACTCGAGTTCTTTCTTTCAAAGGCTCTACCAAATACTTAGAATGTCACTGCATAAGTACATGAAGAGAGAGAGAGAGAGAGAGAGAGAGAGAGAGAGAGAGAGAGAGAGAGAGAGAGAGAGATGAAGTCATTATAACTTGCAAAGTTAACAAAGCATTTGTTGACGTAAAGTTAGGAGAGTTCTAGGATATATTGTATAAAGATTATGATAAAAAATATAACAGTGAATATAAAAATACAATGGAAAAAACTCTATATATTTTGGTCGTCCGAAGCATCTTGGGAACTTTGACTTTCCAGCCAGATTTGTCCAAAGTGGTGATTTCTTTCATCTTAATGTTCGCCCTGAATTCGAACCTCTTTCAAATACTTCATGTTTGGATATCTATAATATTGAGGTTCACAAGAAGTTTGCTCTGATACTAAGCAGTATTTACATATTAGTTAAGGGGTATTACCCATGCTTTAATTTATTAATTCATTCAATATAATAACCATCTACTTTCTATATATATATATATATATATATATATATATATATATATATATATATATGTGTGTGTGTGTGTATGTATATTTATACACACACACACA
>NC_090736.1:4953065-4958580 GCF_036898095.1 Palaemon carinicauda | reverse complement strand
CAAGTAAAGTCACGCACAGACAGTTTATTGATTTAGTTGACCTGATTGCTTCTGCAAAAAGAAAAAAAAAAGAAAAAAAATATATATTTGAATGCTTTTAAAGGCCGCTCATGAATGGCAGAGGCAAGGGACAGTGACATTGCCCTATCAAGCAGGACATTGCTCTAGTCTAGAGACTGACCATACATACATATGATCAGCGCCCCCCAAGCCCCTTCTCCACCCAAGCTAGGACCAAGGTAGGGGGGGGGCAGGCAATGGCTGTTGATGACTCAGCAGACAGAACTGAAGGCTCCCCCAAACCCGCTATCCTTAGCTCACAAGGATGGTGAGATTGTAGCGACCAAAGAAACTAACTCGAAGAACCCCAGCCTGGCGTTCACCAGTCAGGAATGTTACCACATCGTTGCTGAGATTTTGTACAGATGCACACACATCTTAAAGGAAGGAACACAAAGGCTACTGACGAAGTGTGGGTGAGACCCTAGTACAGAAATCTTCCAGTAAGCTATACTCACTCCAGCCTATCATCCTTCATTATTATCATTAGTAGCTAAAAGTTGCAAAAGAAGGATGTTGTAAGACCAAGGGGTTCAACATGGAAAATAGCCCAGTGAGGAAAAGAAATAAGGTGGCTTATTGGAGACGTTCATGATTGGCGTTCTGCCAGGCGGGGGATCAAGTCCCTCTCAAACTCATTAGTTCCTTTAGTCGCTGCAACCTCACCCTCCTTGTGAGCTAACGAAGTGGGGTTTTGGGGAAGCCTATAGGTCTACCTTCTGAATCATGAGCAGCCATTGCCTGGCCCTCTCCGGTCCTAACTTGAAGGGGGGGGGGGGGCGCTTGGGAGCTGATCAAATGGATATATACTAAGTCACTGTCCCTTGCCTTTTTTATTCATGAACGATCTTTAAACCTTAAACAGATAGAATAGTGTGACTAAGTGTAACCTTAAGCAAGAGAACTCTACACCAAGACTGTGGAAGACCATGGTACAGAGGCTATGGCACTACCCAAGACCAGAGAACAATGGTTTGATTTTGGAGTGTCCTTCATCTAGAAGTGCTTCTTACTATATAGCTAGAGTGTGTATGCTAACCTTTCGAATCACATCTAAAGTTTTAAAGGCGTCGTATAGAGTTAAAGAAATATTATTAATGTTGAGATCTAGATGTTAAGGAGACTAATTTTAGATAGATCTCTATTAAGGGATTCAGCAACCCCAGATATACATTCAAGAGATGGAACTGATGCAAAGAGAGTAGCATCATCTGCATATGCAACGAGCTTGTTTTCTAGGGCTAACCACAAGTCATGTGTATATACAGTAGTATGAAAAGTAATGGGCCAAGAACAGTACCTTGAGGAACACCAGATATCACATTATCATAGTACTCACTATAGTGCCCATCAACAACAACTCTTTGCGATCTATTGCTTAAAAATTCAAGAACGATGGCATGGAAAACCCCACATACTCCCATCTTTGGTTAAATACAAATATGCGCTTTTCTATGTTCAAATTTAATTTCTGATTATCAGTACACATACATCATGTGTGTGTATATATATATATATATATATATATATATATATATATATATATATATATATATATATATATACAAACATATATATATATATATATATATATATATACAAACATATATATATATATATATATATATATATATATATATATATATATATATATATATATATATATATATATATGCATGTATACACATACACGGGAGCACACACACACGCACACATATATATATAATATATATATATATATATATATATATATATATATATATATATATATATATATGTATATATATATAAACACACATAAGTATACGGACACACACATATATATACACACACACACACATATATATATATATATATATAATATATATATATATATATATATATATATATATATATATATATATATATAACATATATATACACGAATATATATAAAAATATGTATTTATGTACAAACATATATATATATATATATATATATATATATATATATATATATATATATATATATACATACATACAAATGTATATAAACGTATTAGATTTCGTCAGTCGTCTCTATCATGAGCTTTTAATTCAATACTTCTCAATTCCAATACTTCTAGAGCCTTGTGGAACCCAGCTGAACGTTTGATGAACTAATCTCTTTTGAGGGGCGCGAAGAGCATGCCCAAACCACCTCTATCTGCCCCTTAACATGATATCATCCACATATGGCACTCGATTAATTTCTCTTATAGTTTCATTTCTAATCCTGTCCTGTCATTTAACTCACCAATATTCTTCCGAGGCCTTTGTTCTCAAATCTAGAAAATCTGTTGGATATTGCTTCATTGTCATACCACGACTCATGTCTATACAGTAACACCCATTTCACTAAATTGATATACAGTATAGCCTGATTTTAATATGTAATTTCAGGCGATTTGATTTCCAAATTTTACTTAACCTAGCCATTGTCTGATTTGCTTTTTTTTTTACTCTTTTACTTAACTCCAATTCTAAAGATCCTGTATTAGAGAAAATAGTTCCTAAATATCTAAATGATTCTACCTCATTAATCATTTCTCCTTCCAATGATATTTCGTCATCCATTGCATATTCCGTTCTCATTATCTCTGTCTTTCTTCTACTTTATCTTGAGCCCAACCTCCTGTGATATTTCATGCATTATGGTAAGCAAACATTGCAAATCCTGTGGTGTTCTGGTAATAAGGACAGCGTCATCAGCACACTCTACGTCAGCTAATTTCCTATTACCAATCTAGTCCAATCCTTCTCCCCCGTCCCCAACTGTTCTACGCATTACAAAATATACTGAAACACAATGGATATTCTCGCGGTGGGTTCGTAAAGAATCTCAACGTGGGCCTCAGTTTTTATCTAATAGAAGATATTTGCTCCAACGGGGTTTTTACGATTATGAAATATTGGGGTCTGTCATCAGCCAGGGAGGTTAATATGAAAGGTTGATCGTCCTTTATTATTATTATTATTATTATTATTATTATTATTATTATTATTATTATTATTATTATTATTATTATTATTATTACTTGCTAAGCTACAACCCTAGTAGGAAAAGCAGAATTCTATAAGACCATGGGCCCAAACAGGGAAAATAGCCCAGTGAGGAAAGGAAACAAGGAAAAATAAAATATCTTAAGAACTGTACCAATACTAAAATAAATATCTCCTAGATATACTATAAAAAATGTAATAAAACAAGAGAAATTAGATAGATTAGTGTGCCCGAGTGTACCCTCAAGCAAGAGAACTCTAACCCAGGACAGTGGAAGACCATATATGGTATGAAGGACAACAAATGAATAACGCGCACAGCATTCCCCAATTTTAAAAGACTTAACTTTACGTTTCACTGTAGATAACCTTAATACTTGGCGGATCAATAAGTCCTGACATTCAAAAGTGGCTCTTGTGGCCACTCCTACATCCCATGGCAAACCAACTCGAAATAACCTGCCAGTGCCCTTGGAATAAATCAAGGACAAAGAAGGATTCCTTTTTTTGGAAATGAATAACGTCGAGGAATGCCGTCTTCTTAGTTAAGTCTATTAAATCTAAAAGCATACTAGGTCACAATCAAATACACATCTTTGTATACTCTTTCGATACATGACCATGGATAATGGACTCAGCTGGACTCAGCCAGCGCACCTGGCGGCCATGATCAATACTACAACGGAGAACCGGACCCGGAACCCCCATATGGGGACTCCCCCGGGAGTAGGGGGATGGCAGGGGGGTTTATATAGAAGCCTCCCCCCAAGAGGGGTCAGGAGGAGGAATTCAGGAGATGAGAGAGAGAGAGAGAGAGAGAGAGAGAGAGAGAGAGAGAGTACAGTTGCAGCCATGAGCAGAAAGTTGAACATCAACCGCCATGGGTAAAAAAGTTATTATTATTATTATTATTATTATTATTATTATTATTATTATTATTATTATTATTATTATTATTATTAAATACTAAGCTACAACCCTAATTGGAAAAAAGATTTATATATCTATATATAATTCCTCATCAATGATACTAAATCATAAAACAATGACAATCAAATGGTTGACTATGAAACGAACAATTCCATCCTGTTCGTAATACTAACTAAGCGGTTAATTCTATTAGTCCGGCCTTCTCCATCATGAGGCTCAATACTACACCGTACTCTAGAAGTTTTATTCCACCCGGGATCAAGTTGTGGAATGATCTTCCTAATCGGGTAGTTGAATCGTTAGAACTTCAAAAGTACAAACTCGCAGCAAATGTTTTTATGTTAACCAGGCTAATCAAATATCTGTTTTCATGTTGTTTTTAAAATATTTTATTTCAATTTTTCATTACTTCGTGTATCATTTATTTATTTCCTTATATCCTTTCCTCACTGGGCTATTTTTCCCTGTTGGAGCCCTTGGGCTTATAGCATCTTGCTTTTCCAACTAGGGGTGTAGCTTAGTCGTAGCTCCTGTAAAACCACTTTTCATTGATGATGATGATGATGATGATTATTGTCATTATTATTATTATTATTATCATTATTATTATTATTATTATTATTATTACGAGCTAAGTACAGTGACAGTACTGTGCGATACAAAATAAAACACGAGTAAGGACATTTGGACGTAAAATGAACTAATCCTTATTTCATCGTGCGTTTACAAAGTCAATTATGCTCTTAATGTGCTTGCATTTATAACGACGATGAATCACTCATGGATATATCTATAAATATGCCCTTAAAAACTCAAAATCTTGATTGAAAAGGAGATTCTACTCTCTCTCTCTCTCTCTCTCTCTCTCTCTCTCTCTCTCTCTCTCTCTCTCTCTCTCTCTCTCTCTCTCTCTCTCTCTCTCTCTCTTTAATATTCTTATACATGAATATTATGTGGATTTGCTGCCCCAATAATAATAATAATAATAATAATAATAATAATAATAATAATAATAACAATGATAATAATAATAATAATAATAATAATAATAATAATAATAATAATAATAATAATAAAAATAATGTCACCAAAACTCGAAAACTAATCGCAAATGCCCCCGAAATGCACTTTATATTACCTAAATCACAGACTTTCACGACATACATTAAATTTTGAAAGATTTTCTTTCGAGACATTAAAAATATATGATTATCGTGATAGAAAACCTATGATCCCAACCGTGCAATACCGACATGAACCCAGACAGAAACACAGACGAAAAAGACAGACTGCAGGAACTGACCAAGTAAAGTCACGCACAGACAGTTTATTGATTTAGTTGACCTGATTGCTTCTGCAAAAAGAAAAAAAAAAGAAAAAAATATATATTTGAATGCTTTTAAAGGCCGCTCATGAATGGCAGAGGCAAGGGACAGTGACATTGCCCTATCAAGCAGGACATTGCTCTAGTCTAGAGACTGACCATACATACATATGATCAGCG
>NC_090736.1:4923065-4930565 GCF_036898095.1 Palaemon carinicauda | reverse complement strand
CGATTTAAACAATAGATTCCAAGTCATGATTCCAGCAATATATTCCAAGGAATGATTCCAAGCCATGATTAAAACAATAAATTCCAAGTCATGATTCCAGCAATAGATTCAAATCCATTATTCCAGCAATAGATTCCAAATCCTGATTCCAAGCCATAATTAAAACAATAGATTCCAAGTCATGATTCCAGCAATAAATTCCAAGTCATGATTCAGATTCCAAACCATGATTACAGCAATAGATTCCAAGCCACGATTCCGCGATAGATTCCAAACCATGATTCCAGTAATAGATTCCAAGTCATGATTCCAGCAATAGATTCCAAGAAATGATTCCAGCAATAGATTCCAGCAATTGATTAAAACAATAGATTCCAAGTCATGATTCCAGCAACAGATTCCAAGCCATGATTCTAGCACTAGATTCCAAGGCATGATTCCAGCAATAGATTCCAAGCCATGATTCCAACAATAGACTTCAAGCCAGGATTTCAGCAATAGATTCCAAGTCATGATTCCAGCAATAGAGTCCAAGCCCTGATTCCTGTAATAGCTTCCAATGTATGATTCCAGCAAAAAATTCGAAGCCATGATTCCAGCAATTGATTCCAGGGCATGATTCCAGCAATAGATTCCAAGCCATGATTCTAGCACTAGATTCCAAGGCATGATTCCAGCAATAGATTCCAAGCCATGATTCCAGCAATAGACTCCAAACAATGATTCCAGTTATAGATTCTAAGCCATGGTTCCAGCAATAGATTCCAAACCATGATTCCAGCAATAGATACCAAGCCATGGTTCCAGCAATAGATTCCAAGCCATGGGTCCAGCAATAAATTCCAAGCCATAATTTCAGCAATAAATTCCAAGCAATAATTCCAGCAATAGATTCTAAGTCATGATTCTAGCAATATAATCTAAGGCTTAATTCCATCAATAGATTCCAAGCCATGATTCCAGCAATAGATTCCAAACCATGATTCCAGCAATAGATTTCAGGGCATGATTCCAGCAATAGATTCCAGGGCATTATTCCAGCAATATTCATGGAAGTGTCATTACTCTACGATTAAAATTGTGGCCAGGAAACTGTTCACAAGCAAACACAACACACAAACAGGAGCGAAAACATAACGTCCTTCCATCTTCATTGGCGGAGATAATCAGGACCTCCTAACGACCTTGGAATCTGAGTCACTTGCCCAATGGAGTGCATCATGCATGCCAGGAAAGTTATGAAAAAGTAGACTGGTTATAATTCCTCTGGCAGAGTACAGCACGTCACGACCGAGTTATTTTGAGCGGCTCACTGTGGGAGAAGGAAGAATAATTGATCTTAAGGGTACAGAGCACCGGGAGCCGGTAGCGTACTCCTTAATTGGATTGGTTTGAACCTGATTCAACGTTACTGACAATAAAAGCAGAGGACTCCGGACACGAAATGTATATGTCCCGAATATCAATAGGTGGTAGTATTTGATGCCAAAGTCTAGTTCGTCCAGGATCGAAAATATCATGACGTCTGAATATTCAGATAGATACGCACACACACGCACGCACGGGTGCACACAGATTCAGCCCTTCCCACATCATACTCCTTTAATAACTGCAACCCGCTGGTTCGGCACTTTGCGGGAATGTGTGGTTTCAGAGTGTACCTAGCAGGGTACGCCCCCTCACCATTGTATGACTATTACCTCTCCCCCTGAGCATGACAGGTCTATATACTGCATATATATATATATATATATATATATATATATATATATATATATATATATATATATATATATATATATATATATACATACACGCACTCACACACGCTTATATATATATATATATATATATATATATATATATATATATATATATATATATATATATATATATATATATATATATATATATATATATATATTTGTATGTGTGTGTATAAATAAATATACATTCTACACACCGACATTTGCTCTTTTTATATAAGGGAAATATAGGTATGTAACTTTACTCGATTCGAGTGCAACAGATATTACTTACAACAAGAGTCCTCTCCCAGAATGATTCCTCCCTCAACCGCTCAGAAGGATCTCAAAGCAAATATGAAGTTACTGAGCTCTTCCAAGGCCGTTAAATATAATGGGATCTAAGCTCTCGTCACCAACAAGGATCTTTACTGGTAGCCAGTTTGCTTAAAAAAATCAGTACAATTCTTTTTCTATTATATCTTTAATGTGTTGAAGACCACAATTTTGGCACTGCAACGTCTGCCTATAAGCATCCGCAGCCTGCAAAATCTGCTTATAAGCATCTGCAGCCTGCAACGTCTGCCTATAAGCATCCGCAGCCAGCAACTTCTACCAATAAACATAGAATGCAACGTCTGCCTATAAGCATCTGCCGCCTGCAAAATCTGCTTATAAGCATCTGCAGCCGGCAACGTCTGCCTATAAGCATCCGCAGCCTGCAACTTCTGCCAATAAATTGTAGAATGCAACGTCAGCCTATAAGCATCTGCAGCCTGCAAAATCTGCTTATAAGCCTCTGTAGCCTGCAACGTCTGCCTATAAGCATCCGCAGCCTGCAACTTCTGCCAATAAACATATGTAGAATGCAACGTCTGCCTATAAGCATCTGCAGCCTGCAAAATCTGCTTATAAGCATCTGCAGCCTGCAACGTCTGCCTATAAGCATCCGCAGCCTGCAACTTCTGCCAATAAAGATATGTAGAATGCAACGTCTGCCTATAAGCATCTGCAGCCTGCAAAATCTGCTTATAAGCATCTGCAGCCTGCAACGTCTGCCTATAAGCATCCGCAGCCTGCAACTTCTGCCAATAAACATATGTAGAATGCAACGTCTGCCTATAAGCATCTGCAGCCTGCAAAATCTGCTTATAAGCATCTGCAGCCTGCAACCTCTGCCAATAAACATATGTAGAATGCAACGTCTGCCTATAAGCATCTGCAGCCTGCAAAATCTGCTTATAAGCATCTGCAGCCTGCAACGTCTGCCTATAAGCATCTGCAGCCTGCAACTTCTGCCAATAAACATATGTAGAATGCAACGTCTGCCTATAAGCATCTGCAGTCTGCAAAATCTGCTTATAAGCATCTGCAGCCTGCAACTTCTACCAATAAACGTATGTAGAATGCAACATCTGCCTATAAGCATCTGCAGTCTACAACGTCTGCTTATAAACCTCTGCAGCCTGCAACGTCTGCCTATAAGCATCCGCAGCCTGCAACTTCTGCCAATAAACATATGTAGAATGCAACGTCTGCCTATAAGCATCTGCAGCCTGCAAAATCTGCTTATAAGCATCTGCAGCCTGCAACGTCTGCCTATAAGCATCCGCATCCTGCAACTTCTGCCAATAAACATATGTAGAATGAAACGTCTGCCTATAAGCATCTGCAGCCTGCAAAATCTGCTTATAAGCATCTGCAGCCTGCAACGTCTGCCTATAAGCATCCGCAGCCTGCAACTTCTGCCAATAAACATATGTAGAATGCAACGTCTGCCTATAAGCATCTGCAGCCTGCAAAATCTGCTTATAAGCATCTGCAGCCTGCAACTTCTGCCAATAAACATATGTAGAATGCAACGTCTGCCTATAAGCATCTGCAGCCTGCAAAATCTGCTTATAAGCATCTGCAGCCTGCAACGTCTGCCTATAAGCATCTGCAGCCTGCAACTTCTGCCAATAAACATATGTAGAATGCAACGTCTGCCTATAAGCATCTGCAGTCTGCAAAATCTGCTTATAAGCATCTGCAGCCTGCAACTTCTACCAATAAACGTATGTAGAATGCAACATCTGCCTATAAGCATCTGCAGTCTACAACGTCTGCTTATAAACCTCTGCAGCCTGCTACGTCTGCCTATAAGCATCCGCAGGTGCCTAGAAGCATCTACAGCCTGCAACGTCTGCTTATGAACATCTGCAGCCTGCTACGCCTGCCTATAAGCATCTGCAGCCTGCAACGTCTGCTTATGAACATCTGCAACCTGCTACTCCTGCCTATAAGCATCTGCAGCCTGCAACGTCTGCTTATGAACATCTGCAGCCTGCTACGCCTGCCCATAAGCATCTACAGTCTGCAACATCTGCTTATAAACATCTGCAGCCTGCTACGCCTGCCCATAAGCATCTACAGCCTGCAACGTCTGCTTATAAACATCAGCAGCCTGCTACGTCTGCCTATAAGCATCTACAGCCTACAACGTCTCTCTATAAACATATGCAGCCCGAAACGTCTGTCTATAAATATCTGCAGCCTGCATCATCTGCCTATAAACATCTGTAGTTTGCAACGTCTGCCTTCAAGCATCTGCAGCATGCAACAAAGTATGTCTTTACGTTAGAATTTCTACAAAAGACCTGGAGTTCAAAAGCTATTGACTTCATTATAAGGATTTCTACAAAAGGCCCTGGAGTACAGAAACTATTGATTTCAATATAAGGATACCCACAAAAGTTCTTTCAGTGCAGAACCTATTAATTTCTTTATAAGGATTTCTACAAAAGGGCCTGGAGTGCAGAAGCTATTGATTTCCTTCGTCCTAGTTTGGGTGGAGAGGGGTTTCGCTTATCATGTGTGTATATGGTCAGTCTCTAGGGCAAGGCCCTGCTTACTAGGGCAATTTCACTGTCCCTTGCCTCTGCTATTCGTGAGCAGCCTCTAAAACCTCAAACTCTTAATTCAACTGACGTAAGTAGCTGCTTTTAATCAGCAAGTGACATTCCAATTTGAAAGCACAAATATCAATGAAATATTTCCAAAGGAAGCGCGTTATTACATCGCCAAATCTCCCGAGAATGTTCTCATGTTGAAGAAAACACATTCTCTTTCATTTCCTTCCGTCAGTGTATTTTGGCCAGGGGCTTCCAACCATAACTGTAATTGCATGAATTCTAAGCCAGGCACAACAAAGGTTAAGAATTACGTCCCCGGTATTTTTCCACCTGGTGAGCTTTCAATTCAATTGTAACTGGATTCTCAGGCAGAATACTACGAAGTGATATTTTCGGCCTATTTAGCTTTCGCTCGAGCATTTTTATTTCTTTATTCCAGAAATGTCTTTCAGCATGTTTCTTTCCAAATAGTTTAAACTTTCCCCAGTAATATTGCTGAAACGAGGCTTAACTAACCTTCTTTGTTTATCTTGTGAAGCATTTTATCTGGATTCTCAGAATAAATAAGAAGAAAAAATAGAAACAAGGTATATCCTCAACTTTACGTGTCTCTCGTAACATTTATGAATATCTTACACAGTGAAAAAGAAAGAATTGAATAGCATTTAAAGGTTTAAAAGCCGCTCATGAATGGCAGAGGCAAGGGATAGTGACATTGTGCCCTATCAAGCCCCCTCTCCACACAAGCTAGAACCAAGGAGGGCCAGGCAATGGCTGCTGATGACTCAGCAAGTATACATACTGTATAGGCAACCCAAAACCACATCCTCAGCTCACAAGGATGGTGAGGTTGCAGATACAAGAGGTTTAAAAGCCGCTCATGAATGGCAGAGGCAAGGGACAGTGACATTGCCCTATCAAGCACGACAATGCCATACAGACTGACCATATATACATATGATCAGCGTACAAGCCCCCTCTCCACACAAGCTAGGACCAAGGAGGGCCAGACAATGGCTGCTGATGGCTCCCCCAAAATTCCCATCACTTAGCTCACAAGGATGGTGAGGTTGCAACGACAAAATGAACAAACGAGTTTAGAGCGAGACTCGAACCCCACTTTGGCAATCACCAGGCAAGGACGCTACCACCAGGCCACCACAACCTTTATAAGGAATTCACAAACGGATCTCAGGGCGTCGTTGGATCTTGAAAATCAAATCTCATCCAAGAGCATTAAACCATTCATCATAAGACCAACTTTGAAAAATAGTTCTCAATAAACGGGATAATCTAGAGTCCATTTCTTTTAGCGAGGCAGATTTGCACCGACTCGCAGCGGTGCCCCTTTAGCTCGGAAAAGTTTGCCGATCGCTGATTGGTTAGAATTATCTTGTCCAACCAATCAGCGATTAAGAAACTTTTCCGAGTTAAAAGGGCACCGCTGCGAGTCGGTGTAAATCTGCCTCGCTAAAAGAAATGGACTATAGTATACAAACATACCGATAATCTTTCACAAAAAGGCACCAAATATAAAAATGACTTCGAAAAGGCCTAGTTATCTATAAACTTAAGAAATCTTATACAATTAAAAAAAACCGTAATTTTAATCGGAAATTCTCAGTAAAAATCATCTGCTCTCAGCTGCATTTCAGTAAAATACAGGCGACCGTAATTTTCACCCAACATTGTTATCTTTTACGGGTTGGTGACCGTAATATCACTCCTTTACGTCAATATATCCGTTTTAAAAACGGCAAATGCCTTAAAAATATACGGTTCTCAGTTGTATTTCAGTAAAATACAGGCGACCGTAATTTGCACCCTACTTTATTATTATCTTTTACGGGTTGGTGACCGTAATATCACTCATTGACGTCAAAATATCCGTTTCTAAAACGGTCAAAATCCTGGAGTAAATGTTGCCAGGGATTTACCGTTTTTAATACAATTTTTTAACAGTGCATACTTACATTTAGAAGAACAAATTTCCTTTCCATATACTGTTAAAAAAATTTCATTTAAGTAACGCAAATGCATGGCAACATTAATTCCAGGATTTTTACCGTTTTAAAAACGGATATATTGACGTAAAGGAGTGATAATACGGTCACCAACTCGTAAAAGATTCTGATAAAGTAAGGTAAAATTACGGTCGCCTGTATTTTACTAAAATACCTCTGAAAACAATACATTTTTACCGTTCTAAAAACGGATATATTGACGTAAAGGAGTCATATTACGGTCACCAACCCGTAAAAGATTATCATAAAGTAAGGTAAAATTACGGTCGCCTGTATTTTACTGAAATACGGCTGGAACAGTATATTTTTACGGAGAATTTCCGAATAAAATCATGGTTATTTTAACAGTGTAGAGCAAAGGGAAGAGTCTAACACGTTGTACAGTTGGCATCATTACTTCCGTTACTCTTCATGGGAAGCTAAGGAGACGTCAGTGTACCGGAAATAATGAAGCCGACTGTACCTGATCATTAATACCAGTTTCCTATGGAAAACAGAAAAAAAAATGGTTTGAATTAGGAATTCCTTTTTAAGACGAGAGAAAAATTTTAGGAAAGACGAGAAAATAGAAGACTTTGGGGCTTACCCATAAAAGACTACATTTGTAAGAATTAAGCTCATTTGTGAAGGAACTTTTTCAAAAGCGCTTAAGTGATAAAGGTAATAGATGCTCACCAGAACGTCAGCCGGGCAAGCCCATCCCCTCTACTGCGGGGCCCAACCATAAAAGTGATCTCCCCAGTAAATGGATTAAACTCACGGTCCCGGGCTAGGATCGATCTGCTGCCATGTAAATGCGAGGCGAACATGTTACCTCTGTACTATCCAGGAGATAAG
>NC_090736.1:4883065-4910565 GCF_036898095.1 Palaemon carinicauda | reverse complement strand
TGGGCTTATGGCATCTTGCTTTTTCAACTAGGGTTGTAGCTTGGCTAGTAATAATAATAATAATAATAATAATAATAATAATAATAATAATAATAATAATAATAATATTAATAAAAGAACGCTAAAAACTTAAAATGAGTTACTTAATATTCAATCTAACTTGCAGCAAATGTTTTTATGGTTAACAGGCAGACACAAGTCTTTTTATAGTTTATATATGAAATATCTGTTTTATTGGTGTTACAGTTTTTTAAATATTTTATTTTAATTGTTAGTTATTTCTCATATCATTTGTTTATTTCCTTATTCCCTTTCCTCACCGAGCTATTTTTCCCTGTTGGAACCCTTGGGCTAATAACATCTGGTTTTTCCAACTAGGGTTGTAGCTTAGCTAGAAATAATAATAATAATAATAATAATAATAATAATAATAATAATAATAATAAAAGAACGCTAAAAAGTCAATCTCAGTTTTATTTCAATAAAAAAAAGAAAAAAAATATGTCTCATGGACAAAGAAAAAATTAAACGAAACGTTATTTACCGCATAACCAGAAGTTATGTGTCACATTACGAGCGGCAATGAAGCAAATCTAAAGAGACCCTTGTGAACAATGACTTTCTCCAAGGATGTGGTCACTGGAGTTTTGAATGTCTCATGACTGAGGTTATGAAGTGTTTAACAAAGGGTTTATAGTACTTCAGTTAGACGAATAGATGAAATGATCGTGCATTCTTGTAAAAGTATATATGCATTCCTGTATAAGTATATATGCATTCCTGTATAAGTATGTATGCATTCCTGTATAAGTATGTATGCATTCCTGAATAATTATGTATGCATTCCTGTATAAGGATGTATACATTCCTGTTTAAGTTTGTATGCATTCCTGTATAAGTATATATGCATTTCTGTATAAGTATGTATGCACGCCTGTAAAAGTATGTATGCACTCCTGCAAAAGCATGTGTGCAGTCCTGTAATAGTATGTATACATTCATGTAATAGTATGTAAGCATTTCTGTATAAATATGTATGCATTCCTGTATAAGTATGTATGCATTCCTGTAAAAGTATGTATGCTTCCTGCATAAATATGTATGCACTCCTGTATAAGTATGTATGCATTCCAGTAAAAGTATGTATGTTTCCTGCATAAATATGTATGCATTCCTGTATAAGCATGTATGCATTCCTGTAAAAGTATGTATGCTTCCTGCATAAATATGTATGCATTCCTGTATAAGTATGTATGCATTCCTGTATAAATATGTATGCATTCCTGTATAAATATGTATGCATTCCTGTATAAGTATGTATGCATTCCTGTAAAAATATGTATGCTTCCTGCATAAATATGTATGCATTTCTGTATAAATATGTATGCATTCCTGTATAAGTATGTATGCATTCCTGTAAAAGTATGTATGCTTCCTGCATAAATATGTATGCATTCCTGTATAAGTATGTATGCATTCCTGTAAAAGTATGTATGCTTCCTGCATAAATATGTATGCATTCCTGTATAAATATGTATACATTCCTGTATAAGTATGTATGCATTTCTGTAAAAGTATGTATGCTTCCTGCATAAATATGTATGCATTCCTGTATAAGTATGTATGTATACTGTATAAGTATGTATGCATTCCTGTATGAGCATGTATGCATTCCTGTACAAGTATGTATGCATTCCTGTATAAGTATGTATGCATTCCTGTAAAAGTAGGTATGCATTTCTGTAAAAGTATGTATGCATTTTGAATAAGAATGTATGTATTCCTGTAAAATTATGTATGCATTCCTGCAAAAGTATGTATGCATTCCAGTACAAGTATGTATGCATTCCTGTAAAAGTATATATGCATTCCTGTTTAGGTATGTATGCATTCCTGTAAAAGTAGGTATGCATTTCTGTAAAAGTATGCATGCATTTTGTATAAGGATGTATGCATTCCTGTACAAGTACGTATGTGTTCCTGTAAAATTACATATGCATTCCTGTATATGTATGTATGCATTCCTGTATTAGTATGAACATTGCCCTATCAAGCAGGGCAATGCCTCATCTCCACCCAAGCTAGGACCAAGGAGGGCCAAGCAATGGCTGCTGATGACTCAGAAGATAGACCTATAGGCTCCTCCAAACCCCCATCCTTAGCTCTCAAGGACGGTGGGGTTGTAGCGACCAAAGGAACTAACGAGTCTGAACGGGAGTCGAACCCCAGCCTGACGTTTACCAGCCAGGGACTTTAACGCATCGGCCAGCACAACTCATTAAGAGAGAGAGAGAGAGAGAGAGAGAGAGAGAGAGAGAGAGAGAGAGAGAGAGAGAAATTCCCTCGACTACGAAACCTTGTTTACATCAATAACTCTTGTGAACCTCAGTTCCTGTTGATGTCATCCAACTGTAAAAGCGTTGAATTCATTATAACGAAGAATGCAGCAACTGAGCGTGATGCACTTTCATTAATTTAATCTTCCATACCAATACAACATACATCTCATACACGGTTACGTTTGACAACTGGTACAGACGTCTTGTGGTTTCTAACATACACTCGTGCACACTGTCACTATTATTATTATTATTATTATTATTATTATTATCATTATTATTATTACTTGCTAAGCTATAAACCTAGTTGGAAAAGCAGCATGCTATAAGGCCAGAGGTCCAACAGTGAAAATAGCTGAGTGAGGAAAGGAAACGAGGAAAAATAAAATATTTCAAGAACAGTAATACCATTGAATAAATATTTCCTATATAAACTACAAAAACTCTAACAAAACAAGAGGAAGAGAAATTAGATAGAATAGTGTGCCGAGTCTACTCTCAAGCAAGAGATTTCTAATCCAAAACAGTGGAAGAGCATGGTACAAGGCTATGGCACTACCCAAGACTAGAAAACAATAGTTTGATTTTGGAGTGTCCTCTTCCAAAAAGTGCTTACTATTCGATATATATTTCTTCCTCTTGTTATTTTGAAGTTCTTATAGTTTATACATGAAAGATTTATTTTAATGTTGTTACTGTTCTTGAAATATTTTATTTCGATTGTTCATTGCACATCTTGTAGCTTAATAATTTCCTTTGTTCCTTTCACCATTGAGCTATTGGAGCCCTTGTGCCTATAGCATCCTGGTTTTCCAACTATGTTTGTAGCTTAGCAAGAAATAATAATAATAATAATAATAATAATAATAATAATAATAATAATAATAATAATAATAATAATAATAATAATACAAGAACATAGGGCTCCTACCTACTTTCAAGGCGGTGTGTCATGGCTGGACAATTTCAGCTTACTTACCTGAAACAAGAGAATTTAAAATTCAGTTTTGTTTACATCAATAAAAGAATATAAAACTGAAAAGTATTGTTATCACCTTTATTTCTACTTACAAATAATAGCATGGTAAAAGAAAACATGAATGTATATATATATATATATATATATATATATATATATATATATATATATATATATATATATATACATATATAAATATATATATATATATATATATAAAATATATATATATATATATATATATATATATATATATATATATATATATATATATACAGTATATATATCATATATATATATATATATATATATATATATATATATATATATATATGTATATATGTATATAAATGTCTATACATATATACATATATATATATATATATATATATATATATATATATATATATATATATATATATATATATTATATATAATATATATACATATATATATCATATACAGTATATATGTGTATATATATATATATATATATATATATATATATATATATATATATATATATATATATATATATATATGCACACACACACACACACATATATATATATATATATATATATATATATATATATATATATATATATATATATATTATAAATAATATATATATATGCATATATATATACGTGTATATATATGTATACACACATAAACACACATATATATATGTATATATATATATATATATATATATATATATATATATATATATATATATATATATATATATAAAGATATAATGTTCAATAAAAAAAATTAAGTTAACTGGCTATTTTTAAATTAAATCTATAGAATATGGAAGTCTTGATATGGCACAATTAATTATTATTATTATTATTATTATTATTATTATTATTATTATTATTATTATTATTATTATTATTATTATTATTAGGTAAGCTAAAACCCTAGTTGGAAAAGCAAGATTTATATAAACAAAGGAGCCTCAACTGGGAAAATAGCCCAGTGAGGAGAGGAAAGTAGGAAAAACAAAATATTTCAAGAACAGTAATAACATTAAAATAAATAAATTGTTAGATTTGCATTAATATCTTGAAGCAAATAAAAAATATTTATAAACAACACGTGTACTTTTTATAAATATCGCATTAGCTTTACAAATGTTAACTTATGCTTGTTAATAATAATAATAATAATAATAATAATAATAATAATAATAATAATAATAATAATAATAATAATAGAGAGTTATGGGGTCTTTTGACTGGCCAGAAAGTACTATATTGGATCCTTCTCTCTGGTTACGGTTCATTTTCCTTTTGCCTACACACTCACACACCGAATAGTCTGGCCTATTCTTTACATACTCTCTTCTGTCCTCCTACACCTGACAACACTGACATTACCAAACAATTCTTCTTACTGCACTGTAATAGTTCACTAGCCAATTTCCTCTTTGTTAGGGTAGAAAAAACTCTTAAGCTATGGTAAGCAGCTCTTCTAGGAGAAGGACACAAAATTCAAACCAATGTTCTCTAGTCTTGGGTAGTGTCATAACCTCTGTACCATGGTCTTTCACTGTCTTAGGTTAGAGTTTTCTTGCTTGAGGGTACACTCAGGCACACTGTTCTATCTTATATCTTATCTCTCTTCCTTTTGCTTTGTTATAGTTTTTATAATTTATAAAGTGATGTTTATTTTGATATTGTTGCTCTTCTTAAAATATTTTATTTTTCCTTGTTTCCTTTCCTCACTAAGCTATTTTCCCTGTTGGTGCCCATGGGCTTATAGCATCCTGCTTTTCCAACTAGGATTATGGTTTAGCAAGTAGTAGTAATAATAATAATAATAATAATAATAATAATAATAATAATAATAATAATATGCACTGTGCCCATCAAGATACACAGTTCATGGTGAATACATTATATCAGTCTTCCCTATTCTCCCGGTAAGTTTTCTGTGCCATAAATACAGAAAACGGTAAAGCAAAGGGTAACACCTCTATACAGATGATTGCACGGTATTAATATACAGTAGTTCCGGTTGTTCCTATCCCGGTACAGGATTCTCTTTAACAACGTATCTGAATTATATGACAAATTCTAATTCTTATACCTCTCGTTTTTTATAGTTCATACTCTCCATTGCTTGATTTACTCTACAGTATATAAATTGCCTTCAAAACCACTCCAAACAGCAGCATTAGAAAACAAATGTTAAATGCTCTCTTTCCATCTTTTTAAGGTGTATATGAATTTCTTAAATCCAGTGAGTCCAACAGAGAGCAGTGTTGTGGGTATTGAACAAAATAAGAAACCTCCGAAGTAGAAATACAATAGAGATATTATTCTTTAAGTCACGCCTAAAACATCGGCCACTACATTTTTCTATACTGTAGTAACCATTTTCTATTGAATCACAACTGGTAGACTATTTTATTGTTTTTATTCCCACCGTTATTATTATTATTATTATTATTATTATTATTATTATTATTATTATTATTACAAGCATGGCTATAACCCTAGTTGGAAGAGCAAGATACTATACGACCAAAGGCTCGAAAAGGGAAAATAGCCCAGTGAGACAAGGAAACAAGAAAATAAATAAACTACAGGAGGAAAATAAACAATCAAAATCAAATATTTCAAGAACAGTAATAACATTAAATTAGATCGTTCACATATAAACTATAAAAGCTATAAAAAACAAGAGGAAGAGAAATAAGATAGAACAGCATACTCGATTGGATACATATAAGTTAAGAAAATTGGAATTAAATCGTTTCCAACTTGCAACCTATATAATAATAATAATAATAATAATAATAATAATAATAATAATAACAACAACAACAACAACAACAACAACAACAACAACAACAATAATAATAATAATAATAATAATAATAATAATAATAAAAAAATCTGTACCAGTCCCATCTTAAGCAAACTTAAGAACTCACATTTCTACAACGTCCTCCCAGTTAAGAATCCTATACAATGACTTGGAAAATAATACTCTCTCTCTCTCTCTCTCTCTCTCTCTCTCTCTCTCTCTCTCTCTCTCTCTCTCTCTCTCTCTCTCTCTCTCTGTCGAGGGAGAGAAAATCTCTTGACATTTTGTTGCACAAGAGCGAAATGCAATCTGACCAAGGTTCATCTCTAGTTTTGTTCCAAGTCTCTTATCTCGAAAGAAGATATGTGTTTCAACTGCTAAATCGGCTGAAAATTCGAGTTCGCATATCCAGCCTCTGCACCATGGTCTTCCACTGTCTTGGGTTAGAGTTCTCTTGCTTGAGGGTACACTGGGGCACACTATTCTATCTCATTTCTCTTCCTCTTGTTTTGTTAAAGTTTTTTTTATAGATTACATGGGAAATATTTATTTTAGTGTTGTTACTGTTCTTAAAATATTTTATTTGTCCTTGTTTCCTTTCCTCACTGGGGTATTTTCCTTGTTGGGGCCCCTGCTTTTCCAACTAAGGTTTTAATAATAATAATAATAATAATAATAATAATAATAATAATAACACCAACAACAACAACAATAATAATAATAAAAATAATAATAATAATAATAATAATAATAATAATAATAATAATAATAATAATATCACTTGACGCTGGTTCTATGATGTTTACTATGCACAATATAAAAGAGCGTTACTTTACTTTACTTTACATTACTTCAATACAGCAAGGGAACCCTACTCTCTACGGGACCTCCATAGTCATTTTATCATGTCCGTTCGAAAGCATTCAACATTTCACACACCGCATATACTGTGAAATCCACACAATCGAAGCACTCACAGAACGAGAAAGTCTTCAGTTTCCTCTTGAAAGCTTTGAAAGTTTTTATAGTTTGAATAGGAAATATTTATTTTAATATTGTTACTATTCCTAAAATATTTTATTTTCCTTATTTCCTTTCCTCACTGGGCTATTTTCCCTGTTGGGGCCCCTGGGCTTATAGCATCCTGCTTTCCCAACTGGGGTTTTAGCTTAGCAAGTAATAATAACTACAACAACAATAACAATAACAATAACAATAATAATAACAATAATAATAATAATAATAATAATAATAATAATAATAATAATAATAATAATAATATCTTCAATCTTTCGGACGCCTCATGGAAGATTATTCTATAGTCTCGGGGTCGCATATTTAAAGGCTCTAGAGCCTACAGTAGATATATATCTAGGTTCCATTAATTTGAAACCATCTGTAACTATCCTCGTGTCAACAGGATACGCTGGCTGCATAATGTGTAGCAATACTCTTAGATATTTTGGACGTCCGGTTCTGATAACTTGATGGGCTATCGTTCATATTTTACACTCAAAACTCGCTTTAATAGACAGCCAGTGTAAATAAATTAATACAGGTTTCATATTTACTCTGCAACGACAGCCGACTACCCGTATCAGTCAATAAAGGTTTTAACGTAAGACAAGCGAATCAGTAGAACTTCAAAAATTCAAACTTTCAGCAAATGTTTTCATGTTGAACAGGCTGATATAAGTCTTTTTATAGTCTATATGTTAATTCTCTGTTTTAATATTGTTAATGTTTTTTTTCAATATTTTATTTTAATTGTTCATAACTTTTGATATCGTGTATCTATTTCCTTATTTTCTTTCCTCAATGGGATATTTGTCCCTATTGGAGCCCTTGGGCATATAACATCTTGCTTTTCAAACTAGGGTTGTAGCTTAGCTAATAATAATAATAATAATAATAATAATAATAATAATAATAATAATAATAATAATAATAATAATAATAATAAAGGATAAATAATAACAATAATAGTGATAAAAACAAGATTAATAATAATAATAATAACAATAATAATAAAAAACATCAACAACAAGTGAGCAAGTCCTGAACGCGGACATGGTCCTCGTAGAGGACATACCTCCGCCAAGGTGACCTAGAGCGCCATATGTCCTAGAATCATGAATTGATGTGACTTCGACCTTCACATGACCTTGACCTTCACGTGACCTTCAAGTGACCTTGACCTTCACGTGACCTTGACCTTCACATGACCTTGGCTTCAAGTGACCTTGATCTTCAAATGTACTTGACCTTCACGTGACCTTGACCTTCAGGTGACCTTGACCTTCACGTGACCTTGACCTTCACGTGACCTTGACCTTCAAGTGACCTGCTTGACTTTTGACCTTCAAGTGATCTTTGTTCATTTGCCACTGATACTTAATATGACATTGATATAATGCACCAATATGACCTTGACCTTTGACCTTTATAAATTTGAACATCACCCATGGGTTGCGCCTGGACTAGGACTTCCCTGTTGGCTTATGCAAAAGTCAGTGCTTTATTTCTGTCTCTTGATATGGCCACTTATGTCATAGTGACACCAGTGACCCCTGTGACCTTGACCTTGGGGTGACCTTGACCAAAATTTAATCAGTTCTTCCATACACATTGGGGAACTACTTGGCCAAGTTTGAAGTGATTCCGTGTAGAAATGTGGCCTCTAGGTTGTCCACAGACAGACAGACAAACAGAGAAACAAACAAACAAACAAACAAACCGAACCGAAAACATAACCTCCTGGCGGAGGTAATAATAATAATAATAATAATAATAATAACAATAAAAACAACAATGATAATAAAATAATAACAACAACAACAACAATAATAATAATAATAATAATAATAATAATAATAATAATAATAATAATAATAATAAAAGATCAGTAATTTGAGAGTTTACCCACGCTAACCAAAGCACCACCACTCGCCGGGAATCATAGATCATAGATGGTATCCCCAGCATGAATTCTCAAAGACTTCCTTCATCAATGTCCACAGAAATAATGATGTAACAAGGATGTCACCCAAGAGATCCCTGGTAAAACTTTCATCCGTTCCTAGGTATTTCATTAGCACGAGCGCACACACAAACACACACACACACAAACAACAACACGTGGAGGTAACGCCGAATCACGAAACATATTATTATTATTATTATTATTATCATATTATTATTATTATTATTATTATTATTATTATCATAATATTATTATTATTATTATTATTATTATTATTATTATTATTATTATTATTATCATCATATTATTATTATTATTATTATTACTATTATTATTATTATTATTATCATATTATTATTATTATTATTATTATCATATTATCATTATTATTATCATTATTATCATCATAATATTATTATTATCGTTATTATTATTATTATTATTATTATTATTATTATTATTATTATTATTATTATTATTATTATTAATTCCCTGTAGGAATAGTGCAAATGATACTCCCAAAAGCTTCAGGTAAGTAGCACAACATGGCATTGGTCCCTCAGTGGTTGAACAACAAAATGCTAATGAACCGGTTTGGAGTTGATGGAAATGGAGAAACCCGTGTCCCTGTTGCCATTACCTTACATGCTGCTATTCTTTACCATAGATTAGCAAAACTTTCCAAATTTCCTTAAATTTGACGCTAGTAAAACCGGAATTACTATAGAATTATCTTCAATATTCCCTTAAAACCATGCAAATGACCTCACACTAAGGTAAATACCTTAAAAGTTTAAACACAGAGGAGAATCACTTGCCGTCTCGATCGTCTTCAGAGGTTAGTCACACTTAAAAATTTGCCGTGAAAAAAACGGTCAAATTCCAGGCATAAATGTTGCTAGACATTTATCGTTTCAAAAACGGATATATTGACGTAAAGGAGTGATTTTACGATCACCAAACTGTAAAAGATAATAACAAAGTATGATAAAAATACGGTCGCCTGTATTTCACTGAAATACGGCTGAGAACAGTATATTTTTACAAAGAATTTCCGATTAAAATTACGGTTTTTTTAACAGTGCACTTGATGCTGAGTGCATTTCCTTATCAAAAATAAAATACCTCAAAAGCATACACATATATACACAATTTATACATCATCATCACCTCCTATGCCTATTGACGCAAAGAGCGTCGGTTAGATTTCGCTAGTCGTCTCTATCTTGAGCTTTTAATTCAATACTTCTCTATTCATCACCTCCCACTTCACGCTTCATAGTCCTTAGCCATGTAGACCTGGGTCTTCCAACTCTTCTAGTTTGGTGAACTATTCTTTTTCACATACCTAGTAATATCTGGATTCTCTCTACCTCGACATCAGAGAACCAAGGGGGAATCAACTCAAAGATAATAGCTTCTGGTCGACCAGGGAATCGAACCCGGTCCCAAGAAACTGGTGTTCCATTGACTTAGGTCGTGCATTTTATATATATATATATATATATATATATATATATATATATATATATATATATATATATATATATATATATATATATATATATATATATATATATATATATATATATATATATATATATATATATATATATATATATATATGATAAATTTTGCACATTTTTACGTGTTTTTCATATTCAAATAAGCCATATATATTTTTGATATATTAATGTCTGGATTCTCTTAACAACCTCGGGATCACAGACCCAGGCGAAATCTCACAAAGACAAGAGCTTGGCTCCGGCCGGGAATCGAACCCTGGTCGGCAAGCTTATATAGACAGTGACTAAACCACTTGGCCAAGTGGTTTAGTCACTGTCTATATAAGCTTGCCGACCAGGGTTCGATTCCCGGCCGGAGCCAAGCTCTTGTCTTTGTGAGATTTCGCCTGGGTCTGTGATCCCGAGGTTGTTAAGGGAATCCAGACATTAATATATCAAAAATATATATGGCTTATTTGAATATATATATATATATATATATATATATATATATATATATATATATATATATATATATATATATATGTATGTATGTATGTATGTATGTATGTATATACGAGAACTAGGTGCTTAAATCAATCCCTCAGGAGAGAGAGAGAGAGAGAGAGAGAGAGAGAGAGAGAGAGAGAGAGAGAGAGAGAGAGAGAGAGTTTCACAACACAGATTCGAGGAAAAATGTTACACAAGGTTTAATTTCAGTGGAACTAATGTTCATCAGAACTGAAACTTTCTTCACACGCGAAAGATAAAACCCGGGAAAAGTTGAGTAATGTGAGTGACTGCTGAGAGTAGATGCCTCATTCTTTAAAAAGAAGAAAATTTCACTTCATTGAGGGAGATCTTGCAAAATCTAGTATACAGAATTGGATCACCTATTTTAAAATCAAGAGAAAGATTCATTTACATTTACTTGAACGCACGCACACACACACTCATATATATATATATATATATATATATATATATATATATATATATATATATATATATATATATATATATATATATATACTGTATATATACATATATATACATTACATATATATATATATATATATATATATATATATATATATATATATATATATATATATATATATATACTGTATATATACATATATATATACATGTATATATATATATATATATATATATATATATATATACATTATATATATATAAATATATATATATATATATATATATATATATATATATATATATATATATATATATATATATATATATATATATATATATAACGGATTTTGAGCGAAGCGAAAAATCTATTTTTGGGTGAGATGGCCATGTCGTCCTGATGGAAGTTCCTATAGGGTAGCTTCCTAGGGTATATTACAACTACGGCGATATTCCCAGAGAATTTACCTTAAGGTACCAGAATTCTAACTCCTGGAGCGAGTATCCCTCGTGAAAGGGATATCGCGACATATCAGAGGACGTATTCTAGACACGTCACATGGCAATCTACGACCTGAACAGAGATTTCGTCTCGTAGGAGGTGATTGACGAGATACGAATTCGGGAAAGAAAAAGGGGAGCCGCTCCCAAGGCTTCCCTATCCCCCGATTCGTATGCGTGCCTGGCGCCAATCCTGGCGCCATCTGTATTCCTTGTAGCGTACACGAGGTGCTACAGATACTGTATGTAGGGAGGGGTCCTACAGCCCTTTCTTAGAAAGGCAAGGGCGGGTCCATCAGGACGACATGGCCATCTCACCCAAAAATTGATTTTTCGCTTCGCTCAAAATCCGTTTTTTGGGCTCAAGCCATGTCGTCCTGATGGAAGTGTACCAGAGCATTACTGTATCTGTGGATTCTCAAAACGTGCCGTACTCCCCGGAGGTAATTTTTTCCCGGTCGACTAGACCTAGAGACCTAAGATGTTACCGTTATACATCTTTTCAACTAACTATAAACTATGTTAGAGCTTCCTGCCCCCTACAGGGAAGAGTCCTACTAGACTCTGGAAAAGTCTCGAAGAGTACATATATCTATGTATGAATACCAGGCAAGCTAATATAGTGGTCTCGCCCTATATTAAGTAAAGCATAGTTTGTAAAGGACCACTGCGTCAATATGAAATATCGACCAGTTTTCCGCACAATACTTGTATTGGACAAAGGTTTTATATCCGCATAGGAGGAAAACCAATGCAACATAGCTTGCATAAAGGAACAATTCTATTAGAATTATCCCAGATAAGGTACATAGAATGAATGCTCAATTATACCAATAAATTGACACAGGTGAAGGAGACGCAAGGTTCTCAAGAACCAGATTATTGACAGGCAATAAATAGACAGGTTAACCACAATTATATATATATATATATATATATATATATATATATATATATATATATATAAGAAGAGGATAACCCAAAACTTTAAGCATAAGTATGATAGTAAACAGAGCTTGTTTGTCTGAAAGAAAAAACATTAGATGCCACTTTTAAGATACCGAGGTATCAAAGTCATAAAAGCCTGTATTACAAATCAATGACATTAGCGTTAGAAACGCTCGGCACACATGTCTGCACTTATGCTAGGTTCACCTTCGGAAATGGAACAGTCTGGATGGGCAACACAGTGCCCTCACTTAGTTTGTAGTACAGTATGTAACTACACACTCACCCTGGAATTAATCGTCCCAATTAAGACCACTGTTCCTCGCAGAGTTAAACAGTAGGGTTAACACCGCGACCCACTGCTACCACAGATCTCTTTTAGTTCCTCTACTTGCTTCGCATAGTGGCGAAAGAACACTCTGGAAGACTTCCAGCCAGTGTATGAACGGAGATGTTCAAAATCCATACAATTAAAGAAATTTAAGAATGAGGCAACTTTCCTCGGATCGTGACCTGCGGGTGTATTGTCAGGATCCGCTCTGCGAATAAAATATGTGATTTTCGCTCTGAGTTGATTCAGAGATAAATTTGAGCCTGATGTTTCTCCCCTGAATAGTTGACCACCCTTGAAGTCTGAAGTTCTATGAAGATAGACCTTTAGGCATTCTACTGGACATAGAGATGCATCTTCTTTCAGAGGGCAGATCCTCCAGGGACCCCACCTGTTGGTGGGTAACTCATTCTTGGCGAGAAACGTAGGATCCGGAAACAGGTTCAGTTCTTCCCCATCCAGGAACTGAACACGACCTGCCTCTCTCGAGAGGCTACAATCTCACTAACCCTGGCCCCGGACGCGAGTGCAAAATAGATAAATAACTTTTTGTGTCAAATCCTTTAACGCACACTCTTCATTGCTCAACAGAGAAGCGAAATGAAGAACTTGTCTAAAGACCATGAAATGGGCTTTGGAGGTGCTGAAGGTCTGAGCCTAGCACAGGCTTTCGGGACTTTATTAAAGATCTCGTTACCTAGGTCGACCTGGAAGGCATATAGAATGGGTCTTGTCAAAGCAGACTTACACGCTGAAATCGTGTTCGCTGCCAACCCTTGACCATGGAGGTGGGGAAAAAAGATAAGCAGAAGTCTGTCAAGATCTCCTGCGGAATCTTCGCCTTGACAAAAGGCCACCCATTTTCTCCAAGATGACTCATATTGCCTTCTAGTAGATTTGCATTTATATTCCTCAAGGAAGTCTATACTGGCTTTCGAAATCCCGAAACGCTTTCTCACCGCTAGGGAGAGAAAATCATGAACTGCAGGGTCCGGGTTTTCTGTAATGAAGCGCAGACAGTTGACTTCTGGACTCGCTGGGTCAGAACTGGATCTGGTAGTGGTACAAACTTCAGCTACAGTTCCAATGCCAGGAGGAACCACACGCTGTTCGGCCACTTGTGGGCCACTATTGCCGCTACCCTTTGAAGGCTCTCAGTTTGTTGAGGACCCTCAACAGAAGGTTGTGAGGAGGGAACAGATAAATCTTGGACCATCTGTTCCAGTCGAGGGACATCGCGTCCACTGCTTCCGCTAAGGGGTCCTCGTACGGGGCACGTACAGGGGCAACTTCTTGTTGTCTTTCGTCGCAAAGAGGTCTATCTGCAGTTCTGGGACTGATTCAGAATGAAGGAGAATGATCCTGCGTCTAAGGACCATTCCAACTCTATCGGTGTGAACCTGGATAGAGCGTCCGCTGTCACATTGCGGACTCCTTCAAGGTGAACTGCCGACAGGTACCACTTCTTCTTTTCCGCCAATCGGAAGACAGCCAACATCACCTGGTTGAGAGGTGGTGACCTCGATCCTCGTCGATTCAAGTATCTTACAACTACCTCGCTGTCTATTACCACTTTATGTGGAACGAATGACGCGGGGACACTTTCTTTAAGGTAAGGAGCACTGCCATAGCTTCTAGAAAGTTTTATGAGAAAGGTCTTGAATAGCCTGGACCAAGTCCCCTGGACTTTTTTCCGATGAGAGTGACCTCCCCATCCCTCCTTTGAGGCGTCTGAGTGAATCGTCACCGACGGGGGAGGTGGCTGAAGAAGAACCTGACTTCTTTAGATGTCTGGCTTGGGACCAAGGCCTGAGAAGAGTACTTAGCCGAAGCGGCTGGTCTTCTCAGATCTCTTCACGCGTTTGATGCATAACTTCTCCAAACTCCGATTGCATCCTTTAGCTGTGCTCTTAGCACTGGGTCTGTCACCGAAGCAAACTGGAGAGAGCGCAGTACTCTCTCCTGCTCGTGTCTTGATATCCTTTCGGAATCTTGAAGTCTCTTGACAGAACCCGCTAGCTCCTTCCTTTTCTTCGCCGGGGTGGAGAAACGGTGTGACAAAAGGTCCCAGTGGATCTTAGCCACTGGAACTTTTGAGATGGAGAAAGTCGAGACTTTTTCTGTTGATCTTGAAGCCTAGGTACTCTAGGAACTGGATCACTTGACTGGAAGCTTGCAAGCATTCTGTCTCGGATGCTGCCCACACCAACCAGTCGTCCAGGTAGGCTACTACCTGAATTCCCTTTAGGCGAAATTGTTTGAGAGCTACGCTCGCAAGCTTCGTAAAAATCCTTGGGGCTATGTTTAGCCCGAATGGCATGGCTCCGAAGGCGTATAGTCTTCGTTGTAGCCTGAACCCTAGGTAGGGGGAGAGTCGATGGCTAATTGGAATGTGCCAGTAGGCGTCTGATAAGTCTATAGAGACGGAATATGCCCTCTTGGGCAGTAAGGTCCTTATGTGTTGCAGTGTTAGCATTTTGAATTTGCAATTCACTATGAACTTGTTAAGTGGCGACAAGTCCAGAATGACTCTGAGCTTTTCCGAGTCTTTCTGGAACAAAAAACAGCCTCCCTTAGAAATTGATGGGCTTCACCCTTTTTCTCCAACCGTTCTTGAACGTACTCCTCCATAACGGGGGTGGAGTGTTGGAAAAACCGAAGGTACGGGGGTGGAGTGCTGTACCACCTCCCGCCCAGTCCATTCTTGAGTAGGCTGTGGGCCCAGGGATCGAAGGTCCACCGATCCCGAAATTTCAGAAGTCTCCCTCCTACCGGTATCACCTCACTTGGACTGCCGTCCTGAGGTCTTGTCTTCCTGACCACGACCACCCCTGAATCCCCTTCCCCTTGAGGGGCGTCTAGACGAGCCTCTGGCTGCTCCTCTAGGCTTTGCTCGAAAGGAAGTAGACTGCCCTTCGAACGCTGGGGTGAATGCCGTGGACTGTGTCGACACGGCCTGGGGTACCCACTGAAAGGTGGTCGGGGTTTGTGCCACGATCTGGGGCACTGGGGGCAATGGCAATTGCAGTTGCTGTTGCTGTCTAAGAGGCTTGGCTGGCCGGGACGGTAGCCTAGTCCTCGTAGTCTTCCTCTTTGGTTGAGGACCCTCATCCGGGGGAAGACTTTCTTTTGATAGCCAGGCCCCACTTCTGGAGAAGGTTTCTATTCTCCAAGGCGGCTTTATCAAAAACTTCTTTGACCAAGTCGGTAGGGAAAAAGGTCTTTTCCCCAAATGTTGGAGGAGATTAGTTTCTTTAGCTCGTGCCTCACCGTAGCCGAGGTAAACACGAACTCCCAGGTCTTCCTCCTGACACCCGTCCACATCAGATATCCTGTCATTTAGCTGGATGTCTTGCATCGCGACCGCGACTTCAGCATCCACCTGGATCTGAACTTAGGGGATCTCCTCTTGAGGCTGGGGAATCACTGCATCAGCTGATGCCTTAGGGAAAAGATACGCCCTCATCTTCTCACTTGGAAGATAAGGGCCAGAAGTGTTTTTTTGGAAGCCCCTTACCCAGGTACGAAGCTTCTTCCTAGCTATTTAAATGTCTCATTAATCAGGTTAGTGCACACAGTACATACCTGAGGGTCCCAATACCGGAGATCATCCTTGGAGACAGCGTATGCTGCGTGTCTCCTACAAAACTCATGTCCGCAGAGGTTCTTGCTGCTGACATTGCAGAAAGCACTTCCCCACTTCGGAGTGTCCTTCTGTAAAGAGAAGAAATTTCCATGAGTATCAAGTGAACTATGTATCACTGGGTATGCATAGTATAGCATAACAATTCATAAAGGAAAGACACACACTTGTGTTTCCCTCACAACCCATTGTTGCAGCCTTCCAGATAATAAAATCAAAAATGGTTTATCTCTACTAGAGTAACCAATGCAAGGTTTCCAGAGGAAACAGGTGGAGCTCACACCTAGGCAATGATTTTAAAATCCTGGATAATAGACAGGGAAGAACTCTGCTTCCTGTCTGAGGGCAACAGCAAAGGGCTGTGCAAGAAAACACAATAGTGTTAGAAGATACAGTGCTGTACCTAAACCTTTACTATAGTTTTCTTCTTACTGTATATGCTATACAGAAGAATACTAGTACAGTATAGGAGGATGTGTGCCGGCCTGCCTTTGCCGGCCGGCACACACCACAACTAGCTTTAAAGTATACTACTTAACAGCTATAGGGCGGCAGCACTCTGGTTCAAATGCCTGTGCCGGCGGCAGCAGCTGCCAGCCGGCAACAGCCAGTGTTGGCCGGCAATGACTGCCGGCCAGCAACTACACAAGGTAGTACCCAGCTGCCGGCCACACTCTTGGTGACCGGCAGACAAGGACTGACATAAGCCGGCCGGCAAAGGTACAAGACCGATGCCAGCCGGCAGCAAAAGAACCAGAAGACTACACCTGCCCGGCTGCCGGGACAGGTACAGCACTAGAAGAAAATAGAATGGATGCCGGGATAAGAGTGTACACAACCCCCCAAGCCCGGCAACCGAAAGAGTGCATATAAGGAAGGGGATAAACTTAATTCAGGCTTCCTTGACCAATGCCGTCCGGCTCTGCCGGCAGGCATGGATGAGGGACCAAGAGAGGTCCGGGCAGCACTCGAAAACATAAGACCCTTGCCGGCCAGCATCTCTGCCGGCCGGCAATGGGCTTAGTCAATTCCACATCCCAACCTATACTAGGTCCAGAAGTAGAATGACGTACAGTACAGTAATACCCCTGCCGGCCAGCTCTGCCGGCCGGCAAGGTACAGTACAGTAATGGCTAGGCCATTACGGAGATAGAGGGGGAAGGGACAAGAGGGTCCTGCCAACCTTGCTTTAGTGACAGATCACCCGCAGCCAAGAACTTTGTCTTAGCCTAAGGGAGATCTAAGGGAAAGGGCCAGAAATACTTGCCAGCTTCCAGAGCACCAAAGCAAGGAAGGCGTTTCTACTCCCAAGGGAAGATTTTATCCTCCCCCGAGAACAGCAACAGGACTTAGTCTGGTCGATCACAAAAGAAGGAATCATAACTTACAGAAACCTTCGGTAGTGACCTAAGGGAGCTAAGCTCCCTTTGTAAGTGTTAGGTCAGCGAGGGGGACTCTGCCCCAAGCCAGACAACACGGACTCAGACTAAAAACTCTGCTGTTCTGTCCCTCTTTGAACCAGACTTTGCTGGAACAGGAAGGTACAGTAACACCCTAGTATAGTTTTATCGAAAATAAATTCGGAAAAAACCACTTAGGGATAAGCCCAAGGCTTAAACAGAGGGAAAGGGATTGCATACCTTCTCCGAAGAAAAGAAAGCAACCGGGGAGTATGATAAAGTATACTAAGGCTCCATAAGCAATTAGCCTAGGCACCAAGAGAATCGATTACCTAATTCACCGAAACTCTCACGTATACAATCTTGGAAATATTCCACACTGTCTAAAATGTATAAAATATAGCCTAAAGCTTCAATAAAATTTTAATTACACTCGGAAAAACCAAAATCATGCATTAAGTACTAAGACCAAACGACTAGGCTACATGGCCTAGCGTAGGCCAGAATGGCGAATACTTCGCCAAATAATACTAAGCACGAAAGGAAATCCTATGTAAAGCTAAATAGCTAAAATTTATTAAGCAAAACAACCAGGAATGTCACTCTGACTAACTAATTTATACCTAGCGAGTGACAGTGTCCAGGACACCTCTGGTAGGCTACGGCTCTTGTATCAAAGATTAATCCTATTAATCACTCAAAATTTACCAAGAGCCTACATTTATACATAACAGACACTATACTCAA
The DNA here is from genome assembly GCF_036898095.1 of Palaemon carinicauda. NCBI lineage: Eukaryota > Metazoa > Arthropoda > Malacostraca > Decapoda > Palaemonidae > Palaemon > Palaemon carinicauda. The sequence goes on along the minus strand of NC_090736.1, from coordinate 4,891,424 downwards.
CTTATCCGAGGCCAACGAAGACGGAGAAGCCATGAAAAGCTGAATAAATCCAAGATTTGCGAAAAAAACAGGAAAAAACACCGGGTTGTTAAGCTACGCAAAAAGGAATGCAGATGGCGCCAGGATTGGCGCCAGGCACGCATACGAATCGGGGGATAGGGAAGCCTTGGGAGCGGCTCCCCTTTTTCTTTCCCGAATTCGTATCTCGTCAATCACCTCCTACGAGACGAAATCTCTGTTCAGGTCGTAGATTGCCATGTGACGTGTCTAGAATACGTCCTCTGATATGTCGCGATTTCCCTTTCACGAGGGATACTCGCTCCAGGAGTTAGAATTCTGGTACCTTAAGGTAAATTCTCTGGGAATATCGCCGTAGTTGTAATATACCCTAGGAAGCTACCCTATAGGAACTTCCATCAGGACGACATGGCTTGAGCCCATATATATATATATATATATATATATATATATATATATATATATATATATATATATATATATATATATATATATATATATACACACAGACAAAGGATCTTCTGGAAGCCATTTTTACTAACCCATATCGACTAAAAATACTCTATTTCATCTCCATCTAAACTACGATTAATGATGGGAAACAAAACAAGGTTGATGAACTGAGAGACTCTCTCTCTCTCTCTCTCTCTCTCTCTCTCTCTCTCTCTCTCTCTCTCTCTCTCTCTCTCTCTCTCTCTCTCTCTCTCTCTTCACTGACATAAATCAGCTGGTCTTAAATAATGTTAAGATTTTCTTCCATTTCTTCTCGTTCTCTCGTTCATTGTCAAAAATACTATATTTGTTATTGATGTACCTGTGACATTACAAAGAGGATGTTTGCAAGTTTTATTTGTGGTTAAAACTTGTTTCACAGAAGACGATGAACAGCTTGCAATAATAGCGATAAACAGCTTGTAAAAATAGCGATAAACAGATTGTAAAAATAACGATAAACAGCTCGTAAAAATAGCGATAAACAGATTGTAAAAATTGCGATAAACAGCTTGTAAAATTAACGATTAACAGCTTGTAAAAAGAACGATCAACAGCTTGCAATAAAACGATAAACAGCTTGTAAAAATAACGATAAATAGATTGCAATACTAGCGATAAACAGATTGCAATAATAGCGAAAAAAAGATTGCAAAAATAACGATATAGATAGCAAAAATAACGATACAAAGATTCCAGTAATAACGATGAACACTGCAGAAATCAAGATAAACAGATTGCAGTAATAACGATAAACATCTTGCAAAAATAACGATAAACAGATTGCAAAAATAACGATCACCATCTCGCACAAATAACGATAAACAGATTGCAGTAATAACGATCAACATCTTGCAAAAATAACGATACACAGACTTCAGTAATAACGATGAACACTTTGCAAAAATAACGATAAACAGATTGCAGTAATTACGATCACCATCTTGCAAAAATAACGATAAATAGATTGCAGTGATAGCGATCAACATCTTGCACAAATAACGATAAACAGATTGCAGTGATAACGATCATCATCTTGCAAAAATAACGATAAACAGATTGCAGTGATAACGATCATCATCTTGCAAAAATAACGATAAACAGATTGCAGCAATAACGATCAACATCTTGCACAAATAACGATAAACAGATTGCAGTAATAACGATCAACATCTTGCAAAAATAACGATAAACAGATTGCAGCAATAACGATCAACATCTTGCACAAATAACGATAAACAGATTGCAGTAATAACGATCAACATCTTGCACACATAACGATAAACAGATTGCAAAAACAACAATTAGTAGTTCATTGTATAATGCTCTACAACAAGTTTCCGTTCCCTTCAAGACATCCCCAATGATACAATTGGGTTAATGTGGCCGACGTAGTTGGTTTGAAGGACTCCAGTTCCCTATGAATAAGAAGACATATTATACACCAGTTCCTTAACCGGTATGGCGTGTTTGGGTGGCTAATGATTCTTTGGTGCGCGTTTGTACCAGTCACAAGGATTAACTAACTAGTCCTCTGGTTAATCGTTATGAAGTTTTCGATTCACCCTTAAGACCTCGCTTTACAACATTCTGTTTTATCACCTCCGCCAACGAAGTTGGAGGGAGGTTATGTTATACCCCCTATTTGTGTGTTTGATTGTGAACAGCTTCCTGGCCACAATTTTAATCGCAGAGTAATGAAATTTGCATAGAAGAACTGTTATGTAAAAAGCTGGACATAATTAAAATTTGGAAGGGCAAGGTCAAAGGTCAAGCAAAATGTCCAATTCACGTAATCAGCCATAAGTTTGGACATCGTTGTCAAAGAGACTTCAAACTTGGTTCAACTTTGAGTGTATGAAAATCCACACCAATTAATACATGTTAAGTTCAGAGGTCAAGGTCGAGCGAAAGGTCGATTGATTGATTGATTTGAGGTTTTCTGGCATCCTGACATCTAAGCAAAAGGTTGAGAAATATGCTGTCGTGGAGGAGGTCTGCGCCCTACTGAGTGCCCCTCTAGTTATAACTGCTTCTTAATTGTATTCATTTGCAATGCTCTAGACTTGACATTTCTCCATTTCTCTACTGGTGCTTCTCAAGTTTCTTGAATAGATAACGCTATTAACTGTTAACAAAACGAAACTTATACATTTTGTCCGATAATTCTATATCAGTCGAAAAAAAATCTATTATGGTCTTTCAATTTCTTAGGGTTGAGTCCTCTTGCTTGAGGGTACACTCGCATGCAGTATTCTATCTTATTTTGTTACATTTTTTATCGTTTATTATAGGAAATATTACTCTTAATGTTGTTATTGTTCTTAATATAATTTTTTTCCTTCTTTCCTATCCTAACTGGGCTACTTTCCCTGTTAGAGCCCCTGGGCTTATAGCATCCTGCTATTCAAACTAGGGTTGTAGCTTAGCAAGTAATAATAATAATAATAATAATAATAATAATAATAATAATAATAATATTACTACCACCACCACCACTACTACTACTACTACTACTACTACTACTACTACTACTACTAATAATAATAATAATAATAATAATAATAATAATATTCTGTAATTCAGAAGATTTTTCATTTCATTATCGATATAGTTCTAACAGCGTGAAGGCTAGTCATGTACATCCATGTAAGCCATAATAAAGATTATATCGAATAACTTTAATCTATAATCGCTACAAAACTCGAACACTTAAGGATACTAAAGTCAGAGACAACTCCACGAATACGAACGTCCTCTGCAGAGCCAAAACTTTTCTTGTGTCTTTTATTCCCACTGTGCCATTGTCTTACAATGTCTTGGGGGTGGAGTTCTCTTGCTTGAGGGTACACTCGGACACACTGTTCTTTCTTATTTCTCTTCCCCCTTTTTTAAAGTTTTTATAGCTTATAGATGAGATTTATTTGTTCACTGTTTTATTTAACTGTTAATTACTTTTCTTGTAGTTAATTTACTTCCTTGTTTCCTTTCCTCATTGGGCTATTTTCCCTGTTGGAGCCCTTGGGCTTATAGCAGCCTATATTTCCAACTAGGGTTGTAGCTTAGCAAGTAATTAAAATAATAATAATAATAATAATAATAATAATAATAATAATAATAATAATAATAATATAATTATTATTATCATTATCATTATTACTATTAATGATAATAATAATAATAATAATAATAATAATAATAATAATAATAATAATAATAATAATAATAATAATAATAGAGGCCCAAATGAAAGGAGAGGCCGACGGGAGGATGCTTACTAAATTTCTCACCGTTCATCGTATTGCCAGTGGGCTGTTCATTTCCATTGTAAGTGTGGTTTCCCTTAGGGGAGATTTTGTGGTCTGCATTTAAAAATGCGTTTCACCTTTTTTTTTTCACATTTGGACATTCCATTTGTGAAAGTTTGCTTGGCGAGTTAACCTGAAGAAACAACCACCACCACCACCACAACATCAACAATAATATTAATAAAGTTAAAATTAATAACAATAATAATGATAATAATAATAATAATAATAATAATAATAATACTAACAATAATAACAATAAAAATAATAATAGTGCTAAAATTAATAATAATAATAATAATAATAATAATAACAACAAAACAACAACAATAATAATAGTTAAAATTAATAATAGCAGCAACAACAACAAAAATAATAGCAATAACAATAAAGTTAATAATAATAATAATAATAATAATAATAATAATAATAATAATAATAATAATAATAATAACATTAATAATAAAATTAAAATTAATGTCCTCTGTCACATTGAACCAAACCCTTAAAAAATCATTATTTTAAGAATTTCATCACCACTTAAAGACTTAAATTCTTAATTCACATAAAAATAAAATATGAAGAAAGACATAGGAAATAGGAAAATGGCATAAAAGAAGGGGAAAGTTAGGCTGGTTCGTCTAAGTGCGGGCGTACCGTAGGTGACCTAGTTAGCTGGGGTCCAGTGACCCCGGCTGACGTCCACACGAACCGTTGATACAAGTCCAAATGTTAAGGCATTGTTAAGATACAGAAGTAAGATGTCGAATTAGAATGTTTGGTAAGGAGAAACAGTATTCTCAATGTTATTGTTAAGAAACAGAAGATGTCGAATTAGAATGTTTGGTAAGGAAAGACAGTATTTTTAATGTTATTTTTAAGATACAGGAGATGTCGAATTAGAATGTTTGGTAAAGAAAAACAGTACTTTCAATGTTATTGCTAATATACAGAAGATGTCGAATTAGAATATTTGGTAAGGAAAAACAGTATTTTCAATGTCATTGTCAAGTTACAGAAGATGTCGAATTAGAATGTTTGGTAAGGAAAAACAGTATTCTCAATGTTATTGTTAAGATACAGATGTCGAATTAGAATGTTTGGTAAAGAAAAACAGTACTTTCAATGTTATTGCTAAGATACAGAAGATGTCGAATTAGAATGTTTGGTAAGGAAAAACAGTATTTTCAATGTCATTGTCAAGTTACAGAAGATGTCGAATTAGAATGTTTGGTAAGGAAAAACAGTATTCTCAATGTTATTGTTAAGATACAGAAGATGTCGAATTAGAATGTTTGGTAAGGAAAAACAGTATTTTCAATGTCATTGTCAAGTTACAGAAGATGTCGAATTAGAATGTTTGGTAAGGAAAAACAGTATTCTCAATGTTATTGTTAAGATACAGAAGATGTCGAATTAGAATGTTTGGTAAGGAAAAAAGTATTCTCAATGTCATTGTCAAGTTACAGAAGATGTCGAATTAGAATGTTTGGTAAGGAAAAACAGTATTCTCAATGTTATTGTTAAGATACAGAAGATGTCGAATTAGAATGTTTGGTAAGGAAAAACAGTATTCTCAATGTCATTGTTAAGATACAGAAGATGTCGAATTAGAATGTTTGGTAAGGAAAAACAGTATTTTCAATGTCATTGTCAAGTTACAGAAGATGTCGAATTAGAATGTTTGGTAAGGAAAAACAGTATTCTCAATGTTATTGTTAAGATACAGAAGATGTCGAATTAGAATGTTTGGTAAGGAAAAAAGTATTCTCAATGTCATTGTCAAGTTACAGAAGATGTCGAATTAGAATGTTTGGTAAGGAAAAACAGTATTCTCAATGTTATTGTTAAGATACAGAAGATGTCGAATTAGAATGTTTGGTAAGGAAAAACAGTATTTTCAATGTCATTGTCAAGTTACAGAAGATGTCGAATTAGAATGTTTGGTAAGGAAAAACAGTATTCTCAATGTTATTGTTAAGATACAGAAGATGTCGAATTAGAATGTTTGGTAAGGAAGAACAGTATTCTGTATGGCATTGTTAAGATACAGATGTCGAATTAGAATGTTTGGTAAGGAAGAACAGTATTCTCAATGTTATTGTTAAGATACAGAAGATGTCGAATTAGAATGTTTGGTAAGGAAAAACAGTATTCTCAATGTCATTGTCAAGTTACAAAAGATGTCGAATTAGAATGTTTGGTAAGGATGAACAGTATTCTCAATGTTATTGTTAAGATACAAAAGATGTCGAATTAGAATGTTTGGTAAGGAAGAACAGTATTCTCAATGTTATTGTTAAGACACAGACGTCGAATTAGAATGTTTAGTGAAGAAGAACAGTATTTTCAATGTTATTGTTAAGATACAGAGGATGTCGAATTAGAATGTTTGGTAAGGAAGAACAATATTATCAATGTTATTGTTAAGATACAGAAGATGTCGAATTACAATGCTTGGTAATGAAGAACAGTATTTTCAATGTTATTGTTAAGGTAGAGAAGAGGTCGAATTAGAATGTGGGGTAAAGAAGAACAGTATTCTCAATGTTATTGTTAAGATACAGAAGATGTCGAATTAGAATGTTTGGTAAGGAAGAACAGTATTCTCAATGTTATTGTTAAATGAAGATCTAGGAGAAAAAGACCCTAATTCTCAATGTTAAATGAATATCTGGGAAAAAAGACCCCAATTCTCAATGTTAAATGAATATCTGGGAGAAAAAGACCCTAATTCTCAATGTTAAATGAATATCTGGGAGAAAAAGACCCTAATTCTCCATGTTCTTTGAATTTCTGAGATATAAAGACCCTAATTCTCAATATTAAACGAATATCTAGGAGAAAAAGACCATAATTCTCGATGTTAAATGAATATCTGAGATAAAAAGACCCTGATTCTCAATATTAAACGAATATCTAGGAGAAAAAGTGTCGGATTCTCAATGTTAAACGAATATCTAGGAAAAAACACACAAATTCTCCATGTTAAACGAATATCTAGGAAAAAACCTAATTCTCAATGTTAAAGAAATATCTGGGAGAAAAAGACCCTAATTCTCAATGTTAAATGAATATCTGGGAGAAAAAGACCCTAATTCTCAATGTTAAATTAATATCTGGGAGAAAAAGACCCTAATTCTCAATGTTAAATGAATATCTGGGAGAAAAAGACCCTAATTCTCAATGTTAAATAAATATCTGGGAGAAAAAGACCCTAATTCTCAATGTTAAATTAATATCTGGGAGAAAAAGACCCGAATTCCTAATGTTAAATGAATATCTGGGAGAAAGATACCCTAATTCTCAATGTTAAATGAATATCTGGGAGAAAAAGACCCTAATTCTCAATGTTAAATTAATATCTGGGAGAAAAAGACCCGAATTCCTAATGTTAAATGAATATCTGGGAGAAAGATACCCTAATTTTCAATGTTCAATGAATATCTGGGAGAAAAATACCCTAATTCTCAATGTTAAATGAATATCTAAGAGAAAATTACCCTACTTCTCAATGTTGATGAATATCTGGGAGAAAAAGACCCGAATTCTCAATGTTAAATGAATATCTGGATGAAAAAAACCATAATTCTCAATGCTAAATGAATATCGGGGAGAAAAAAACCCTAATTCCTAATGTTGAATGAATATCTGGGAGAAAAAGACCCTAATTCTCAGCGTTTCATGAATCTCTGGGACAATAAGACCCTAATTCTTAATGTTGAATGAATATCTGGGAGAGAAAGACCCTAATTCTCAATGTTGAATAAATGTCTGAGAGAAAAAGACCCTAATTCCTAATGTTAAACGAATATCTGGGAGAAAAAGACCCGAATTCTCAATGTTAAATGAATATCTGGGAGAAAAAGACCCTATTTCCTAAGGTTAAATGAATATCTGGGAGAAAAAAGACCCGAATTCTCAATGTTAAATGAATATCTGGAAGAAAAAGACCCTAATTCCTAATGTTAAATGAATATCTGAGAGAAAAAGACCCTAATTCGCAATGTTAAATGAATATCTGGGAGAAAACGACCCTATTTCCTAATGTTAAATGAATATCTGGGAGAAAAAGACCCGAATTCTCAATGTTAAATAAATATCTGGAAGAAAAAGATCCTAATTCCTAATGTTAAATGAATATCTGGGAGAAAAAGACCAGAATTCTCAATGTTAAATGAATATCTAGGAGAAAAAGACCCGAATTCCCAATGTCAAATGAATAGCAGAGAGAAAAAGACCCTATTTCCTAATGTTAAATGAATATCTGGAAGAAAAGACCCAAATTCTCAATGTTAAATGAATATCTGGGAGAAAAAGACCCTATTTCCTAGTGTTAAATGAATATCTGGGAGAAAAAGACCCGAATTCTCAATGTTAAATGAATATCCGGGAGAAAAAGACCCTATTTCCTAATGTTAAATGAATATCTGGGAGAAAAAGACCCTAATTCTCAATGTTAAATGAATATCTGGGAGAAAAAGACCCTATTTCCTAGTGTTAAATGAATATCTGGGAGATAAAAAAAGACCCGAATTCTC
>NC_090736.1:4870565-4878065 GCF_036898095.1 Palaemon carinicauda | reverse complement strand
ATAATAATAATAATAATAATAATAAAGGGCTATATCCAGTAATTCCAATGATTTTGCATCATCTTTCATGAAGGTTCATAAGCGACTGAACCTGAAGAATTTACTTTGAGGTTCAACAAAGATGAGGATATCGTACAGACCATGAAACTGGAGATTGCTTTATATAGGTTCACAAAAAAAAAAAAAAAAAAAAAAAAAAAAAAAAAAAAAAAAAAAAAAAACTTGGAAACTCATTATTTGTTGTTTAACGACAACTAAACATCTGAACAGTAACAAAACCATCTAAAACCTCGAGACAAAAATTATTGGTTAAGGTTCAATAGCAACAAAACCATCTAAAACCTAGACACTAAAAACTCTCGGTAAAGGTTCAATAGCAACAAAACCATCTAAAACCTAGAGACCATAAACTCTCGATTAAGGTTCTACAGCAAGAAAAAAAAAATCTAAAACCTTGAGATTAAAAACTATCGGCAAAAGTTCAATAGCAACAAAACCATCTAAAACCTAGAGACTAAAAACTTTCGATTAAGGTTCTACAGCAACAAAACATCTAAAAAATCAAGAGCCTAAAAACTCTTGGTTAAGGTTCAACAGCACCAAATCCATCTAAAACCCAAGAGACTAAAAACTCTCAGAAAAGGTTCAACAACACCAAAACCATCTAAAACCTAGAGACTAAAAACTCTGGGTTAAGGTTCATCAGCCACAAATCCATCTAAAAGCCAATTGACAATCGATTTTCCTCGTTGAAGTTCTACAGCGACCAAACACCCTAACAGTTAACCGCAAGCTTCTTCCAAGGAGATTGGTTGCTATTGAACCTTCTTGCAACGCCCCACAGGGTTTCTCAAGGGAGTCAATCTCGCATAACCACAAGTCAGAAGATAATCACTGGGTTGAGCTGACACGATAGGAGATATTATCACGGAATAGGGTACGAGGAAAGAAGATGGAACCAGCCGGCGAACAGTAGTTGCAAATACATATCCTCCTACGCCTCTTGACGCAAAGGGCCTCGGTTAGATTTCGTCAGTCGTCTCTATCTTGAGCTTTTAATTCAATACTTCTCCATTCATCATCTACTACTTCATAGTCCTCAGCCATGTAGGCCTGGGTCTTCCTAAACTTCTAGTGCCTTGTGGAGCCCAGCTGAACGTTTGGTGAACTAATTTCTCTTGGGGAGTGCGAAGAGCATGCCCAAGTCATCTCCATCTACCCTTCATACAAAGACACAGGAAGGAATAATACCCTTAATTCAAGAATGCTTTTTTTTATTAATGTATTTGCTACGCATTTTCGAAAGGTTATTTATTATTGGTTTATATTTATTTGTTGCTTAGATTATCTTTGCGTATTCTATTTGTTTAGTTTTTTCTCTAAAATGTACATATTGGATATCTCAGGAAAATGATTGCTTTGAAAGTTGATTCCAATTTAAGTTTGTTTCGTGTGAAAGTTCCTCACTTTCAACAACAACAACAACAACAACAACAACAACAACAACAATAATAATAATAATAATAATAATAATAATAATAATAATAATTCATAAGAAATTAAGATGAACTTGGATGTGATGATAATAATAATGTTTTATGAAATGAAAAAGAATATTTTACAATCAGAATCTAAACGAAGAATAAAAAATGGAGACATCAAAGCCAAGACACATGTGATGTTACATGAATAATAATAATAATAATAATAATAATAATAATAATAATAATAATAATAATAATAATAATAATCAACTCATGACATGAAAATCATCCCATAATCTTTGATAAACACGAAGATTTACGATGGCAAAATGACCCTAAAATCAATAAGCTCCTAAAGACGCATTATGGAGAGAGAGAGAGAGAGAGAGAGAGAGAGAGAGAGAGAGATAAGACGCATTATGGAGAGAGAGAGAGAGAGAGAGAGAGAGAGAGATAAGACGCATTATGGAGAGAGAGAGGAGAGAGAGAGAGAGAGAGAGAGAGAGAGAAGACGCATTATGAAGATAAGGAGAGAGAGAGAGATAAGACGCATTATGGAGAGAGAGAGAGAGAGAGAGAGAGAGAGAGAGAGAGAGAGAGCTCTACTTCTCACCCAGCATACTTTAGTCCACACATCGCAGGAACTCCATACAGTTCTAAGCGAGTTGCTAAGTCTATGCAGATCCAGGGGGACACAGTCCTCCTTTCTTGCCACTCGGTAATGCTCTGGCTTAAGAAGGAACACGCCAGCTCAAGGAGACACATCCCTTGAAAGAGATAAAATAACATAGGACACTAGAAAAGCACTTCAAGAGCGCAGACCTTCGCCACAACAGCTTATTCCTCAAGATCAGTCTGCCTTCCCCAGAATCAATTTAGAACGTAGGCGTATTTGAACTCGGTATTTGAACTCGGTGGACCTTTTCCTTGACCTTGACCTTTGACCTAGGACTTTCAGAATTGAATCACTTCCACGTCTCAACATAAGGATTAATCCCTGAAAGTTTCTATACTCTATGATTAAAATTGTGGCTACGGTCGCTTATTTCTCGAAACCATCTACCCATTGAGATACTACCACTAGAGAGTTATAGGGTCATTTGACTGACCAGACAGTACTTCATTTGATCCTTCTCTCTGGTTACGGTTCATTTTACCTTTACCTACACATACACCGAATAGTCTGGCCTATTCTTTACAGATTCTCCTCTATCCACATACACTTGACAACACTGAGATTACCAAACAATTCTTCTTCACCCAGGGGGTTAACTACTGCACTATAATTGTTCAGTGGCTACTTTCCTCTTGGTAAGGACAGAAGAGACTCCTTAGCTATGGTCAGCAGCTCTTCTAGGAGAAGGACACTCCAAAATCAAACCCTTGTTCTCTAGTCTTGGGTAGTGCTATAGCCTCTGTACCATGGTCTTCCACTGTCTTGGGTTAGAGTTCTCTTGCTGGGGGGTACACTCGGGCACACTATTCTATCTAATTTATCTTCTAGTTTTGTTAAAGTTTTTATAGTTTATATAAGAAATATTTATTTTAATGTTATTACTGTTATTAAAATGTTTTATATTTCCTTGTTTCCTTTCCTCACAGGGCTATTTTCCCTGTTGGGGCCCCTGAGCTTATAGCATTCTGCTTTCCCAACTAGTGTTGTAGCTTAGCAAGTAATAATAATAATAATAATAATAATAATAATAATAATAATAATAATGATTCTGTTTCTTAAAATCCCGTTGGTGGTGAGGAAAATCTTTCAAGTGATGATAGAATCAACTTATTTCCTAACTCGACCTTGATCCTGACCTTCGACCTTAACATGTATTAATTGGCGGGGTTTTTCATACATTCAAATATGAACCAAATTTGAAGTCTCTGTGACAACAACGTCCAAACTTATGGCTTAATACGTGAATCGGATATTTTACTTGACCCTGACCTTGACCTTTGACCTTGACCTTCCAAAATTTAATAATTTCCAGCTTCTTACATAACGAGTTAATCCTGCAAGTTTCATTACTCTACGGTTAAAATTGTGGCCAGGAAGCTCTTCACAAATACGCACAAACGTCATAACCTCCTTCTAACTTCGTTGGCGGAGGTGATAAAAAATTGACTCTAGGACCATAGGAACATCCAGTTATTTTCCCCAACTTGGCGATGGAATGTTGCTTTTTCATAGTTAATGAGAATGTAAGTGACATTTATGTAAATGCAGTGCCGCACTGTTGGTCCCAGAATTATAATAATTCATCTCTCTCTCTCTCTCTCTCTCTCTCTCTCTCTCTCTCTCTCTCTCTCTCTCTCCCTCATACACACGCACACGTATATCATTATTATTATTATTATCACCATCATTATTATTATTATTATTATTATTATTATTATTATTACTCGCTAAGCTACAACACCAGTTGGAAAAGCATTATGCTATAAGCTCGAAGGCTCCAACAGCGAAAATAGCCCAGTGAGGAAAAGAAATAAGGAAACTACAAGAGAAGTAATTAACAATTAAAATAAAATATTCTAAGAACAGTACCAATATCAAAATAAATCTCTCATATATAGACTATAAAAAAAATAAAAATGCAAGAGGAAGAGAAATAAGATAGAATGGTGTGTCCGTGTGTACCCTCAAGCAAGAGAGCTCTACCCAAAGACGCCAATTAATACATGTTCAGATCAAAGGTCAAGGTTAAGGTCGACCAAAAGGTCAAGAAATAAGCTACACGGCGGAGGTCTGCGCTCTACTGAGCGAATGCTATGGTAATAGATAGCGAAACTAATACCCTTATCTAGCCCGGACTTGAAGTAAACTAGATAATAGAAAACGGAATGATGAGAGGATATGCGGGATATCGCTGGTTACCCATCCAAGTACTGATCAGAGATGATGATAAAGACAGTATTTTCTTACTAAGATTATTTTGACTCCCCATTTTTCTTTCTACTTTTTTCCAATGCAAAATTCTGTTAAGGTTATAAAGGTCTCTCATGAATGGCAGAGGCAAGGGACAGTGACATTGTCCTATCAAGCAGGACAATGCCCTAGAGACTGATAATATTACATATAATCAGCGCCCAAGCCCTCTCTCCACCCAAGCTAGGAACAAGGAGGGCCAGAAAATGGCCACTGATGACTAACCAGAGAGACTTATAGCCTTTCCCAAACCACACCATCCTTAGCTTACAAGGATGGTGAGGTTGCAGCGACCAAATGAACTAACGAGTTAGAGCGGGACTCGAACCCCAGTCTGGTAATCACCAGGCAAGGACGCTACCACCCAGCCACCACAACCCTTATTATGAAGTTCAAGGGAATTACAATACTCTAATAAACATTTGTCGTGAAGTCTTCAATATGCATTGATTGATGGTCTGAATTATTCAGCATCATCAATTGGATGAATTAAAAGAACATTCCCTTACTGAGCATGAATACTTTAATCATAAAAAATAATTTCACTTATTTAGCTCATTATTTACTTTGCGAATTGTGGCAAATACTAAATTTCTTGGACAAACAAGAAAAATATATTATAATTGTTCCTTCATTAACTCCTACGCCTATTGACGTAAAGGGCTTCAGTTAGAGTACTGTAGTTGGAAGACCCGGGCCCACATGGCTGAGGACTATGAAGCGCGAAGTAGATGATGGTTGGAGAAGTATTGAATTAGAAGCTCAAGATACACGGGCGAAATTGTTTCTTCTGTTTATCCATGTTCTCATCAATAACTCGTATGATGGGGACCTTAAAGTTGTTAACTATATATATATATATATATATATATATATAAATTTCATGGAGCCTATTCAGTCCCCATAAAATTGCAATATGAAGTCATCTGGAAGAAAGGAAGCTGGAATGGAGGTATGGTAGAAGGCTAAAAAGGAGACACAGTTAGTAATACTAGTGCCTCTAGTATACTGCTTCTTTCCTACAGAAGATGGCTTGTGTTCTCCTGAAGAGGCTTAACTTTGGTATTAAAAGAGGTCTCGAAATATAACTCTACACCAAAAAGCGTATTCCAGTGACAATTAAAAATTTCTTCCTTCGAAATTTCAAAAAACAAATGCAGAAGTCAATTCTTGAAGTGAGGAGGACTTCGATTTTAAAGTTTTCATAAAAACACTTTAGGTGAAATTTATTTTAAAAGGTTAATACCATCACAAACAAGACCTAGCAATTGAACACAAATTAACTTCCGGATTTTTTCATTACTGTCACAAAAGTATAGGGGGCCACTCAGTAGAGGGCATACCACCGCCGCGGTAGCTTATTTCTCGACCTTGACCTTTGACCTTGACATGTATTAATTGCCGTGGAATTTCATTCACTAAAATAATATGAACTAAGTTTGGAGTCTCTGTGACAACATTGTCCAAAATTATAATTGATTACGTGAATTGGACATTTTCCTTGACCGTGACCTTGACCTTTGACCTGCGACGCTAGCGAATCACGCTCGAGTCTTAAAGACTGCGGTTTCCCCACTCACTAACTGCTAGCTAACTGCCATAATGGTTCAGCTACGTGACGACATGATTTAGGCTAAAACAAATAGCAGTCTCTCCATAGCACATAGTGTACGTGCTGTTAAACAAAGACAAATCAGGAGGACGTGATTTGACTGCTGATAAGTATCAAGATCGACACGGGAGATCTTATGAATCCAAACTCAATAAGTAGTTACAAGTTAAAATTATTCATGTAATTCAATCGAGATGCACGTGCCGTCACGTTTAATACTACAACTGAAAAGACTGGTTGGAAGCTGTTATTACTGAACTGGACTGTGGTGGCCGGTGTGGTAACGACCCTGACTGGTGAATGCCAGACTGGGGTTAGAGTCCTGCTCAAACTCGTTTCTTTGGTCGCTGCAACCTAACCATCCTTGTGAGTTATGGATAGGGGGTTTGGGGGAGCCTACAGGTTTATCTGCTGAGTCCTCAGCAGCCATTGCCTGGCTCTTCTTGGTCCTAGCTTGTTGAGAGTGGGGCTTGGGAGCTGATCATATGTATATACGGTCATTCTCTAGGGCATTGTCCTGCTTGATAGGGCAATGTCAATGTCCCTTGCCTCTGCCGTTCATGAGCGGCCTTTAAACCTTCAACTGGAGAAGATACTACAACAAAATAAATTATCTTATATGCCATCTAGATATGGGCACTTTCTATCCCATAAATTTAATGAAGGGCAAGGCAAGTTTATTAATAATCATTCTCTCATCTCATGTGGTAATAGTAGTAGTAGTAGTAGTAGTAGTAGTAGTAACAAATTGCCATACATGGGCTCGTGCTCATATAAAAAATCTGAAATGTAGTATTCGGATCTTTCAAAAATAGTAGTAGTAGTAGTAGTGGCAGTAGTAGTAGTAGTAGTAGTAGTAACAAATTTCTATACATGGCCTTGTGCTCATATATAAATGTGAAATGTAGTATTCGGATCTTTCAAGAAAATTCTCAGAAGCAGGTCTTCTGAAAGTTATTTAACTTTTATAATGACATATTCGCTTTAATGGTTTTAAATGAATATTCTTTTATTCTTTATTTATAATGAACGATATCGGCGTCCATAACCTTCAATGTCAGGATGCCAGAAAACCTCAAATCAATCAATCAATCCATCTTAAAAGTCTCCTCCATGAGTTTAAAGGTTTATAGGTCGCTCGTGAATGGCAGAGGCAAGGGACAGTGACATTGCCCAAGCCTTCTCTCCACCCAAGCTAGGACCAGGGAGGGCCAGGCAGTGGCTGCTGATGACTCAGCAGATAGACCTATAAGCTCCCCCAAAAACTCCCAACCTTAGCACACAAGGATGGTAAGCTTGCAGAGTCTAATGACACTAACGAGTCTGAGCGGGACTCGAACCCCCGTCTGGCAAACACCAGGAGAGACGTTATCAATCAGGCCACAACAACCCCCTTAACTCTGTTTGATGCAGCTGTCATAACTCCTTTCTTAGATTGTTGTTTTATTCACTGTGCTCTTGTATTTGCAAGCGAATGT
>NC_090736.1:4833441-4860941 GCF_036898095.1 Palaemon carinicauda | reverse complement strand
GTCTATTTCTCATAGCGCATTCAAGTTTCGCTAAAAATTAAATCATCATACATTAACATACTAAGTATGCTGCGTAAAAAACTAAAAATATCATAAAGAGAAAAAGTATAAAAAGCATCCAAAACTCGTCTATTTCTCATAGCGCATTCAAGTTTCGCTAAAAATTAAATCATCATACATTAACGTACTAAGTATGCTGCGTAGAAAACTAAAAATATCATAAAGAGAAAAAGTATAAAAAGCATCCAAAACTCGTCTATTTCTCATAGCGCATTCAAGTTTCGCTAAAAATTAAATCATCATACATTAACGTATTAAGTATGCTGCGTAGAAAACTAAAAATATCATAAAGAGAAAAAATACAAAAAGTATCCAGGACTCGTCTATTTCTCATAGCGGATTCAAGTTTCGCTAAAAATTAAATCATCATACATTAACGTATTAAGTATGCTGCGTAGAAAACTAAAAGCATAAACGGAATAAGACCACCTTGGCAACTAATGACATCGTACCCAAAAAATTACCGCAAAACCCGTGAGTAACTCACTATCCCAGAAGGCTGACACAAAAAGATTCGACCAATTAGCAAGAAGTATAATTAAGTTCTTGCTACAACCAAATAGCTGTAAGCTTTTAGGATTTTCATTGCCTCTCTCCCTAACGTGCATATACTCATTTGATATAATTTGTCACGCAAATAATCCGTTCTAATAAAAATGCATTGTCTCTTGAGGTTTTAAGTTCATTTAGCTTTTATTGTAAATAATAAGCCAAGCAGTTTAAAGGTTTAAAGGTCACTCATGAATGGCAGAAGCAAGGGACAGTGACATTACCCAATTAAGCAGGATAATGGCCTAGAGACTGACCATATATATATATATATATATATATATATATATATATATATATATATATATATATATATATATATATATATACAGTATATATATATATATATATATATATATATATATATATATATATATATATATATATGACCAGCGCCCAAGCCCCCTCTCCACCCAAGCTATGACCAAGGAGGGCCAAGCAGTGGCTGCTGATGATTCAGCAGATAGGCCTATAGGCTCCCCCAAACCCCCAATCCTTAGCTCGCGAGGATGGTGAGGTTGCAGCGACCAAAAGAAATGAATACACTTTTTAAAACCGTTCAATGCGTACCCACATAAAAGTTCAACAAACCACTCAGGTTTCATTGATTCTTCAGCAACTCCTTCTTCTATCAGTGTACCTTTTTCCCATTCGTATAGGGTAACACGGTTGCCTTCTTTTTGAAGGCCTTTGCTTTGGCTTTTGAACCATAGTCCCGACCGGCTGCCCTGCCTGACATCGCCTAGACCCCGGTAGCGTATGCCTGTGCGTTGTACCAGCCGCCACCGCCCCTCCTCCCAGCAGCAAGGAGTCAGCAACTCCACAAAGGAAAATTACCCTTCTTCGTTTGCGTTTCCCAAGAGGCCCCTCCTACAAGACTTCCCTATGAATTTCTGGACGAAACAATGAGCCAGGTAAACAATCACAGTCGCTATTTTGTTTGCTCTCCTTGATGTAAACATGAAACGAGTAAACATTGCCGAGTTCTGGCTTCCTTGCTTAGGTCCTTTTCAGGCCGAATTTACTACTGCTCGCTCCTGATAGCAGATGTTCTTGTACAACACAGAATGTTCTGCTGTAACAGCAAATGTTCTAGTTTAATTAACTTCGGCAACGAAGTTGGGAGGAGGTTATGTTTTCACCCCTGTTTGTCTGTTTGTTTGTTTGTGAACAACTTCCAGGCCACAATTTTATTCATAGAGTAGTGAAACTTTCAGGGATTAATTGTTATGTTGGGACGTGGAAGTGATTCAATTTTGGAAGTCCTAAGTCAAAGTTCTGTTTGTTTGTTTGTGAACAACTTCCAGGCCACAATTTTACTCAGAATAGTGAAACATTTAGGGATTAATTGTTATGTTATAACGTGGAAGTGATTCAATTTTGGAAGTCCTAGGTCAAAGGTCAAGGTCAAGGTCGAGCATATGGTCGACCAAATTAACCCAAGTTTGCACATAGTTGTCACACAGATTTCAAATACGCCTACGGTCTAAATTGATTCTGGGAAAGGCAAGCTGGTTTCGAGAAATAAGCTGCCGTGGCGGAGGTCTACAATCTCAGAGTGCTTTTCTTATTAAGAATGTTTTCGTATGACACAGAATGTAATAATGTAATTTCAATTGTTCCAGTGTATCTCTGAATGTTCTCGAATGATGCAGATGTTTTGACGTAACTACAAATGATGTGACAAAAAAATGTTCTATTAAAACAAATATAATGAGAGTGACAGATAATAGGTGGAAATTGAGAATAGAATGGGCTCCTAGAGATTACAAAAGAAGCAGGGGAATGGAGAGGTGACGATGGATTGACTAGCTAAGAAAATATTCGGGTATGGACTAGGATAGAAAAAACAACCATAAACAGAGGGGAGTGGAACGACATGTCTGAGACCTTTGTCCTGCAGTGGACTAGTTACGTTCTCGATGATTTTATATATATATATATATATATATATATATATATATATATATATATATATATATATATATATATGTGTGTGTGTGGGAGTGGGTGGGTCTTTTCTTATCATCATTATAGAAGTTTTAAGTAATAAACCTCAAAAAGTTATTGTTGATGGGCTCCGTAGTGAGTGTAGGAATGTGATATCTGGTGTTCCTCAGGGTAGTGTTCTTGGCCCATTACTTTTCCTACTATATACACATGACGTGGTTTGACCTAGAAAACAATCTCGTTGCATATGCAGATGATGCTACTCTCTTTGCACCAGTTCCATATACTGAATATAGATCTAGGGTTGTCGAATCCCTTAATAGAGATCTCGCTAAAATTAGTGCATGGTGCAAATTATGGGATAGGAAGTTGAATCCTAACAAAACTCAAAGTATGATTGTAAGTAGGTCAAGGATAGTGGCTCCGGAACATCCTGATCTCAGCATTGATATTGTTTCTTCAACTCTGTATGACTTTTAGAATTCTAGGTGTGATTCTTGACAGCAAATTTACTTTTCAGAAACACATAGGTCTGTCTCTTCGTCTGTACTCCTGTCTGGTCTTCAGCTGCTGATTTTCATCTTAATTTGTTGGGCAGGAACTTGCGGTCTGTTAAATTTCTTATTCCTGATTTAGATATTAATCTTTGGTACCATCTTTCAATTAGTTCGTTATGCATGTTGCATAAAATATTTCATAATTCTGACCATTCTTTACATTCAGATCTTCCCGGACAGCACCATCATGATCGTTAAACAAGACTCAATACTATACACTACTGTATTCTAGTTTTAATCCAGCTGTGACCAAGTTGTGGAATGATCTTCCTAATCGGGTAGTTGAATCGGTGGAATTTCAAAAGATCAAACTTCCAGCAAATGTTTATATGTTGAACATGCTGACATAAGTCTCTATTTTGGCCTTTCAAACTAGGTAATGTTATGTAGAGGGATAACTAATGCAATAATCCTTACTATGTTTCTCATATCGATTACTATTTCCTTTTCTCACTGGGCTATTTTTCCCTGTTGGAGCCCTTGGGCTTATTGCATCTTGCTTTTCCAACTAGGGTTCTAACTTATATAATAATAATAATAATAATAATAATAATAATAATAATAATTGATTCTTGGAACACGAAAAGTTAACATGTATGAAGAAAAATCAAAGAAACCAACTCCATTTCGATGTACAAACCAAAAGTGCAGTAAATAAAAAAAATTAATTAAAAAAAAAAAGTTAAAAAAAGATGGAAATTTATTTAGGCTGAACCAAAGAGGATGAATTACAACCTCCAAACCGAATCCGTTTTATGAATTGGCAATGAAAAGACGAAAGTCAAAAGAAAAGGAAAAAAAATATTGGTGAAATCTCCGAGGGGCTTCATTATCGTAAAGCATATACAACAGAAACTTCTACAAACAACGATTTCCTCCTCAGGCTGCTGTTTCAGTGCCTATGAATATTTCATGGAGAGAGAGAGAGAGAGAGAGAGAGAGAGAGAGAGAGAGAGAGAGAGCCTTATTGCCTTATTGCCTTATTTTTTGTTTGGGTTCCCCCAGGTCCCTCAGTGTGAGGCACCTCGTATATCCACCAGAGAGTTGCTAATACATCTTCCAGTGTATTTTGCATCTTCCAGTCTTGGATGGTCTGGGATGCATCTTAGGTATTTATCGAGCTGCTTTTTAAACGCATCTACGCTCACTCCTGATATGTTTCTTAGATGAGCTGGCAGCACATTAAATAGTCGCTGCATTATCGATGCTGGTGCGTTGTGGATTAATGTCCTGTGCGCCTTTCTCAGTTTACCTGGAATGCTTTTTGGCACTATTAATCTACCTCGGCTTGCTCTTTCTGATACTTTAAGCTCCATGATGTTTTCAGCAATTCCTTCTATTTGCTTCCATGCTTGTATTATCATGTAGCGTTCTCTTCTCCTTTCTAGACTGTATAGTTTTAAAAATTGCAGTCTTTCCCAGTAATCAAGGTCCTTAACTTCTTCTATTCTAGCAGTATAGGACCTTTGTACACTCTCTATTTGCGCAATATCCTTTTGGTAGTGTGGGTACCATATCACATTGCAGTACTCGAGTGTACTACGCACATAAGTTTTGTAAAGCATAATCATGTGTTCAGCTTTTCTTGTTTTAAAGTGTCTGAATAACATTCCCATTTTTGCTTTACATTTAGCCAACAGTGTTGCTATTTGGTCGTTGCATAACATATTCCTATTTAAAATTACACCAAGGTCTTTAATTGCTTCCTTGTTTGTGATTGTCTCATTATTAGGTCCCTTGTATGCATACACCATTCCTTCTCTGTTTCCATAATTTATTGATTCAAATTTATCGGAGTTAAATACCATCCTATTTATCTCCGCCCATTCATATATTTTGTTTAGATCTCTTTGTAGTGAGTTCCTATCTTCATCACAAGTAATTTCTCTACTTATTCTTGTGTCATCGGCGAAACTTCTCACTACGGAGTTTTCAACATCACAGTCTATGTCTGAGATCATAATAACAAATAGCAGTGCAGCTAATACCGTACCTTGGGGCACACCAGATATTACCTGGGCTTCATCTGATTTCTCGTCATTTGCAACCACTATCTGTTTTCTGTTTTGCAGGAATTCTTTTACCCATTTTCCTATCTTTCCCACAATATTATGCTTTCTCATTTTTTTCTCCAATATGTTATGGTCTACCTTGTCAAAGGCTTTTGCAAAATCTAGATAGATCACATCTGTGTCTTTTTCATATATCATATTATTGTATATGTTTTCATAGTGAGCTATCAGTTGGGTCTGTGTACTTTTTCCAGGTACGAAACCGTGTTGACCCATATTAAACAAATTATTTTTGACCAAATGGTTCATTATTTTCTTTTTTATTACCCTCTCATACACTTTCATAATATGTGATGTTAGACTAACAGGTCTATAATTGCTTGCCTCTAGTCTTGATCCACTTTTGAAGATAGGGGTTATATAAGCTAATTTATGTTTAACATATATCTCGCTCATATCTATACTCTGTCTTAGCAGTATTGCAAGTGGCTTCGCGATAGTGTTTGCAGTTTTTTTTAACAAAATCGCTGGAACTCCATCTGGTCCGGCTGCCGATCCATTTTTAATTTCGTTTATAGCCGTGACAATATCTGCTTCATTAATATCTATATCCGTTAGATATTCAACATTTTCTTCTCTCATTTCTGTTTCATTATTCTCATTCGCAATTCTTGGCGTGAACTCACTCTTATATTTTTCTGCTAATATGTTGCATATTTCCTTTTTTTCATTCGTTAGCCGTCCTTCAATTCTTAGAGGGCCTATTTCTATTCTCCTTTTATTCATCTTTTTTGCATAGGAGTAAAGTACTTTGGGGTTTCTTTTTATATTTTGAAGTGTCCTTTCTTCTAAGTCCCTTTTTTCATTTTCTTTCGACTGTATAATCTTTTGTTCTGCATTTTCTATCTTACATTTTATTTCCCTCATTTTCCACACATTTTTTTCTTTTGCAAGATTTTTCTTCCACTTTTTAATTTTCTGAAATAAGATCCTTCTGTCTCTTGGTATGCACGTCTTTTGTTTATTGTTTTTTTTCGGTACATATTTTTCAACAATTTTCTCCAGTATTTTGTACAGTATATCCGTATTTACCTGTATATTATCACTTATAAATACATTTTTCCATTCTTTATCCAGTTCTTCATTTATTTCTGACCATTTTATATTCTTACTGTAAAAGTTATATTTTCCATATCCTTCCCAAAGTTTTGTGTTTTTATTAATTCTGTGATCACTTGCTTTGGAATGAACTATCAATTCTATGACATTGTGGTCTGAAATTCCCGTGTTATACACTATTATTTCTTTAACATAATTCACCTCATTCACAAATACTAGATCTAGGACATTTTCCTTTCTTGTTGGAATGTAGTTTATTTGTTGCATATTATGTTCTAATAGCATATCTTGAAGCTTTTCAAACTGCCTCTTATCTTCTGCGCTACTATTACTATCTTTTTTATATGTATACATACAACCACTTTCTTCTATCCGTTCTTTCCAATCCACGAAAGGAAAGTTAAAATCTCCGGATAGGAGTATATTCCAGTCTTTATGGTTTCTACATATACCATCTATTTTTTCTATTATTATGTCAAACTCCTTAGTGTTTGGGGGTCTGTAAACTACAATATTCATTAGTTTTTCAAATTCAAATTCTACCGCAATCAATTCACATTCTGTGTTGCTGTATTTTTCACATACTTTTCCTTGATTTATGTCTCTTCCATATATTGCGGTTCCCCCTTGATTCCTATTTTTTCTGTCTGATCTATAAGTTTGGAAACCCTTTATCTGGTCATCACTGCCAGTCTCTTGGGAATACCATGTTTCACTTATATTTAATATATCTATTTTTTCAATTTGGGTTAGTTCTTCTAAGAACTCTATTTTCCTTTTAGAGTTACTCGTGACTAAACCCTGTGCATTCATTACTATTATGGTTTGTGTTTCATCCCCATTATTTAATATTGGTAATAATATGGATTCTCCCATGCTTCCTTCCTGTTCTGATATGATGTTCTTTTCTTCATTTCCCGGAATTCTGCCATTAAAAAATCCAACTTTTCTATTATATTTGCTCTTTCGCCTTCATATTTATTTGTGTGTGTATACCTGCAACTGTCCCCATATCTGCACCAACCCCTGGCATTATAGATGCATTCTTTGTAGTTGGGTTCTACATGTGCCGGTTTAGGTTGAAAGGCCTCATATCTTGGGGCTCTTGGTTCAAAGCGCGGTATATACACGGCCTGCTTTTTTGTTTCTTTTTTTGTTTCTTTTTTGCTTTCATTTTTCTTTTCAGTTTGCTGAGTTTTCTTACTTTCATTCATGGTTGCAGGATGCATATATCGACATTTTTTGTTGTAAATGCATCCTTTTCCTTCTTTTAGGTTTTTGCATATTTTTGGATGGAGATCTCTGCATTCGTCTCCATATCCGTCTAAATACGCACATTTACCATATATTTCATAATTATGGCATATCTTTGGATGCTTGTAGTAGCATCTTTCGCCAAATCTGCAATTCCCTCTTTTCAGCATATTGCAGACTATATCCTTCTTTTCTATTTTTTCTTGTTCTTGCTCTTCCCTAAAATTATGTAGGTCCGGGTAGAGTCTCTTGGGTCTATTATTTGTTTCCATCTGGTAATTTATTTCTTCATAAGTATGTTGTTGGATGGCATCATAGGTTATATCAATGATTTCTTCTGCATCCTTACACATATCCTGTTCATTGTTCTCTTCTTCTTCTTTTTCTTCTTCTTCTTCTTCTGTTTCTTCTTCTTCCTCTTCTTTATCTTCAACTATTTGCAGATTTAGTCTCGACTTAATTATATTTTCTATCCAGACTAAGCATGTTGAGCAGAATACCTTTGTGTCTTTATTTTTTATTTTTTGCTGTATTTCAGCACATGTGGGATGTGTTGGGACATGACAGGCATCACATTTTCTAATCAATTGTTGAGGATTATTAATGGAATACCATATCTTACATGTATTACACCATTTTGGCATTCTTTTTCCCATTGCATCAATCAGCATATTCACCATATTGGACTTCTTATTGTTCTTTGATGGAATGTGTTGATTGATGTAGACTTTCTTTATAAGTTTCTTTAACACTTGGATTTTCTTTGGAATTTCTTCTATTATTTTGCTGATGTTTTCCGCAGATTTGCTCCAGTTTATTGGATCATATTGTTTCAATATGTCTGCGAATATTCTTTCGTCACATTGGTTGACGTTACTAGTGACCTCTGTTATCAGACGGTCGAGCTCCTGTTTCGCCAACTCATGGAATTTATTTTTGCTGAGTCCAGCGATGTCTCTCCAAGCCTTGCCCGTGTTGTACATAGCCATCTTGATTAGATTTTTAGTAATTCACAAGATAACTATTCTATGCCGACGTTTTATCCCACTTCTCCGACCTCAAACTAATCACTGACTATTCACGAAAACTTGTAGCTATATTGCACTCGATAGCCTTTTGTTATCCGCGTTAAATCATGATATTTATAGGGCCGCAAAAGTTTAATCACTCACCGGCACACAGATACAAAACTGAGAGAGAGAGAGAGGAGGGGGTAGTTAGATTAGGGGAAGGGAAGTCCATGGGGGAGTGGGAGAGAACATAAGATCGAAGTGGGTGACGTTCAAGGTAGAAAACTTTCCGGAAAACTCTTTATTTTTTTATTTTTTTTTAGAACCGTTTCTTCTGTAAACAAACGTTTCTTCGCTAAACAAAAGTTTCTTCAGTAACCAAACGTTTCTTTAGTAACCAAACATTTCTTCAGTAACTAAAAGTTTCTTCATAAACCAAACGTTTCTTTAGTAACCAAACGTTTCTTTAGTAACCAAACGTTTCTTCAGTAAACCAACGTTTCTTCAGTAAACCAACGTTTCTTCAGTAAACCAACGTTTCTTCAGTAACCAAACGTTTCTTCAGTAAACCAACGTTTCTTCAGTAAACCAACGTTTCTTCAGTAACCTAACATTTCTTCGGTAAACCAACGTTTCTTCAGTAACCAAACGTTTCTTCTGTAAACAAACGATTCTTCTGTAAACAAACAATTCTTCTGTAAACAAACGTTTCTTCAGTAACCAAATGTTTCTTTAGTAACCAAACGTTTCTTCTGTAAACAAACGTTTCTTCAGTAAACCAACGTTTCTTCAGTAACCTAACATTTCTTCCGTAACCAAACAATTCTTCAGTAAACAAACGTTTCTTCTGTAACCAAACGTATTTTCAGTAACCAAACCTTTCTTCAGTAACCTAACAATTCTTCAGTAAACAAACAATTCTTCTGTAAATAAACGTTTCTTCTGAAAACAAACTCTTCTTTGAAAAGCAAGCTATTCTTCAGTAAACAAACGTTTGGGGACGAGGTGCCCAACGAGTAGAAAACCTGTCATGGAATATTTCTGAGCCCCTTCACGTTTCCACATACTCGACTACAGACTATGCAACTCCCGGTGAGCATCTCATAATGAAAAATTCCTGGAATGTTCATCAGTTATGCTTGCTCATTTTATTTTTCCAGAGGGGAGGGAGGGGTTAAGTACCAAGAGGAACGGAGGGAAAAAAACAAGAGAAAATTAAAACCAGATTCCAATTTCTTAAAATACTTTATTTTTCCTTGTTTGCTTTCCTCACTGGGCTAGGAGGGAAAAAAGACGAGAAAATTAAAAACAGATTCCAATTTCTTAAAATATTCTATTTTTTTCTTGTTTCCTTTCCTCACTGGGCTTGGAGGGAAAAAAGACAAGAGAAAATCAAAACAAGATTCCAATTTCTTAAAATATTTTATTTTTCCTTGTTTCCTTTCCTCACTGGGATATTTTCCCTGTTGGAGCCCCTGAGCTTATAGCATCCTGCTTTTACAACTAGGGTCATAGCCTGGCTTGTAATAATAATAATAATAATAATAATAATAATAATAATTATAGGTGTTACGGACGAACATCAATGTTTTTCTTAATGGAAATCTGTTAATATTTAAATAAGATATCCTCAATTTACCAAACTTTTAATTTCTCCGTCTAGCTTTTAATTTCACTTACCAAATGGATGAATTTGAAAAATTAAAGAGCCGTTTATTTATCAAATTCTGAGGTGCTTTTGTTAAATTTACCTGATATGAATCATCTCTTACTTCTACCTACCTCCATACACATACTGTACATAGTACATGGAAAGTACTATATGTACTACATACAGTACTTTTCATGTTCTTGTTCAGCAATACTTTTCTTTCATTTGAGGGGATATTCATAGTTTTATCTACCATTAGTGAATAATTTGAATGAATTAAAAATAGGACATTCTTACAACATAAAGATTCTAATTAAATTCGAGAAATCTCTCTCTCTCTCTCTCTCTCTCTCTCTCTCTCTCTCTCTCTAAAACAGTATACAGTAAGTGCAAAGATAACTTGCATTAATCTACGTATATGTTCTAATATTTGTAAATTAATTTATACTCACACACCCGCACACACACACACACACACATACACACACACACACATATATATATATATATATATATATATATATATATATATATAATATATATATATATATATATATATATGTACGTGTGCAAAATACGCTCACTCAAAGGCCCCTCCACACACAATATATATATATATATATATATATATATATATATATATACATACATACATATATATATATATATATATATATATATATATATATATATATATATATATATATATATATAATGAATAACTGAAGACTAAGAGATACAGAATCATCCATTTCCGCAACACATATTCCATATTTATGAAAGGATATTTTCATGAGCTTTTCGGCAACGCTTGTAATGATAAACACTAAAACCAATACGACAGGCTTCGCCATCAGTCTCCCGTGAAATAGTCTGCAATCATTTTCCACCCAGAAAAATACTGCTAATGGAAAAACATTAGTTTTCATCGAAATAAAAAAAAAATCTTTGTTTAAAATGAGTGAATGGTTAATGTATATTATAAAATATAACTTATTTAGATCAATAAATGTATGGAAAAATAAGACAATTGTCAAAATCCTTACTTGAACTGGTTAGAACTTCCTGGACAATTGCGTAAAAACCCCAGAATACAATGGTTTTATCTTTATCATTAAATAAACAAACACACGTATGTATATATATATATATATATATATATATATATATATATATATATATATATATAAACAGTATACATATTTATATACATGTATAATATATATATATACATACATATATATATATATATATATATATATATATATATATATATATAGATATATATATATATATGTATAAACTGTATCCATATTTATATACATACATATACAGTATATATATACATATATATATATATATATATATATATATATATATATATATATATAGGTGGACAATTGAATTATGAACATATTAACACTTGTTTTGTGCAAATCGGATACAAATTGACCAAGGTATTGCAAAGAGACATCTGATCAATTTATCCTTGGACCATGGCTAATCATCCCATCAGATTGCATGCGATTCGGTCAAATAGTTTTTGAGTTATGCGAATCACGGTTGAATAGTATTTGAGTAATGCGAATCACGGTTGAATAGTTTTTGAGTAATGCGAATCACGGTTGAATAGTTTTTGAGTAATGCGAATCACGGTTGAATAGTTTTGGATTTATGCGAATCACGGTTGAATAGTTTTTGAGTAATGCGAATCACGGTTGAATAGTTTTTGAGTTATGCGAATCACGGTTGAATAGTTTTTGAGTAATGCGAATTACGGTTGAATAGTTTTTGAGTTATGCGAATCACGGTTGAATAGTTTTTGAGTTATGCGAATCACGGTTGAATAGCTTTTGATTTATGTGAATCACGGTCGAATAGTTTTTTATCTATGCAAATCACGGTCAAATAGTTTTTGAGTTATGACGATCACAGTCAAATAGTTTTTGAGTTATGCGAATCACGATCAAATAGTTTTTGAGTTATGCCGATCACAGTCAAATAGTTTTGAGTTATGCAAATCACGATCAAATAGTTTTTGAGTTATGCCGATCAGTCAAATAATTTTTGAGTTATGCGAATCACGATCAAATAGTTTTTGAGTTATGCCGATCACAGACAAATAGTTTTTGATTTATGCGAATCACGGTTGAATAGTTTATGATTTAAGCGAATCACGGTCAAATAGTTTTTGATTTATGTGAATCACGGTCGAATAGTTTTTGATTTATGCGAATCACGGTCAAATAGTTTTTGAGTTATGCCGATCACAGTCAAATAGTTTTTGATTTATGCGAATCACGGTCAAATAGTTCTTGAGTTATGCGAATCACGGTCAAATAGTTTTTGAGTTATGCCGATCACAGTCAAATAGTTTTTGATTTATGCGAATCACGGTCAAATAGTTCTTGAGTTATGCGAATCACGGTCAAATAGTTTTTGAGTTACGCGAATCACAGTCAAATAGTTTTTGAGTTATGCGTATCACGATCAAATAGTTTTTGAGTTATGCCGATCGCAGTCAAATAGTTTTTGATTTATGCGAATCATGGTCAAATAGTTTTTGATTTATGCGAATCACGGTCAAATAGTTTTTGAGTTATGCCGATCACAGTCAAATAGTTTTTGATTTATGCGAATCACGGTCGAATAGTTTTTGATTTATGCGAATCACGGTCAAATAGTTTTTGAGTTATGCCGATCACAGTCAAATAGTTTTTGATTTATGCGAATCACGGTCAAATAGTTCTTGAGTTATGCGAATCACGGTCAAATAGTTTTTGAGTTATGCCGATCACAGTCAAATAGTTTTTGATTTATGCGAATCACGGTCAAATAGTTCTTGAGTTATGCGAATCACGGTCAAATAGATTTTGAGTTACGCGAATCACAGTCAAATAGTTTTTGAGTTATGCGAATCATGATCAAATAGTTTTTGAGTTATGCCGATCACAGTCAAATAGTTTTTGATTTATGCGAATCACGGTCGAATAGTTTTTGATTTATGCGAATCACGGTCAAATAGTTTTTGAGTTATGCCGATCACAGTCAAATAGTTTTTGATTTATGCGAAACACGGTCGAATAGTTTTTGATTTATGCGAATCACGGTCAAATAGTTTTTGAGTTATGCCAATCACAGTCAAATAGTTTTTGATTTATGCGAATCACGGTCAAATAGTTCTTGAGTTATGCGAATCACGGTCAAATAGTTTTTGAGTTATGCCGATCACAGTCAAATAGTTTTTGATTTATGCGAATCACGGTCAAATAGTTCTTGAGATATGCGAATCACGGTCAAATAGTTTTTGAGTTACGCGAATCACAGTCAAATAGTTTTTGAGTTATGCGAATCACGATCAAATAGTTTTTGAGTTATGCCGATCACAGTCAAATAGTTTTTGAGTTATGCGAATCACGATCAAATAGTTTTTGAGTTATGCCGATCACAGTCAAATAGTTTTTGATTTATGCGAATCACGGTCAAATAGTTCTTGAGTTATGCGAATCACGGTCAAATAGTTTTTGAGTTATGCCGATCACAGTCAAATAGTTTTTGATTTATGCGAATCACGGTCAAATAGTTGTTGAGTTATGCGAATCACGGTCAAATAGTTTTTGAGTTACGCGAATCACAGTCAAATAGTTTTTGAGTTATGCGAATCACGATCAAATAGTTTTTGAGTTATGCCGATCACAGTCAAATAGTTTTTGAGTTATGCGAATCGCGATCAAATAGTTTTTGAGTTATGCCGATCACAGTCAAATAGTTTTTGATTCATGCGAATCACGGTTGAATAGTTTTTGATTTATGCGAATCACGGTCAAATAGTTTTTGATTTATGCGAATCACGGTCGAATAGTTTTTGATTTATGCGAATCATGGTCAAATAGTTTTTAAGTTATGCCGATCACAGTCAAATTGTTTTTGATTTATGCGAATCACGGTCAAATAGTTCTTGAGTTATGCGAATCACGGTCAAATAGTTTTTGAGTTATGCCGATCACGGTCGAAGAGTTTTTGAGTTATGCCGATCACGGTCGAATAGTTTTTGAGTTATGCGAATCGCGGTTGAATAGTTTTTGAGTTATGCCGATCACAGTCAAATAGTTTTTGAGTTATGCGAATCACAGTCAGACAGTTTTTGAGTTATGCGAATCACGGTCAAATAGTTTTTGAGTTACGTGAATCACAGTCAAATAGTTTTTGATTTATGCGAATCACGGTCAAATAGTTCTTGAGTTATGCGAATCACGGTCAAATAGTTCTTGAGTTATGCGAATCACGGTCAAATAGTTTTTGAGTTATGCCGATCACAGTCAAATAGTTTTTGAGTTACGTGAATCACAGTCGAATAGTTTTTGAGTTACGCGAATCAAAGTCGAATAGTTTTTGAGTTATGCGAATCACAACCATACAAATAGCCAGACAAACAAACAAACTGTGGGTAACAAAGACACAAACATAAATGAAAAAATACACGGCTGTAAACCCATACACTTATTATCACCATTATTATTACATTCATGTTCATAATCATCACAGTCACTAGCAATAATTAAAATCATAATCATGACTGTTCTACTCGTCATCATAGGGACTTTCGAATCAACATTAAAGAAAACTGCACTTTCACATTTGGTATCATTATTTCAATAAACCCCTCTAAAAAATTTCCATCATCTCAATCAGTCAGTAATAACAACAAACTATATAACTTATTCTTTATTTCTTACTTTTCTCCTCAAGGGAGATTAGTTCACCAAACTTTCAACTGGGCTCCACAAGGCACTAGAAGTGTTGGAAGACCCATGCCTACATGGCTGAGGACTATGAAGCGTGAAGTGTAGTTCGCCAAACTTCCAACTGGGCTCCACAAGGCACTAGACGTGTTGGGAGACCCAGGCCTACATGGCTGAGGACTATGAAACGTGAAGTGTAGTTCGCCAAACTTCCAACTGGGCTCCACAAGGCACTAGAAGTGTTGGAAGACCCATGCCTACATGGCTGAGGACTAAAGTGTTGGAAGACCCAAGCCTACATGACTGAAACTATGAAGCGCGAAGCAGGAGATGATGAATGGAGAAGCATTGATTTAAGAGCTCAAGATAGAGACGACTGGCGAAATCTAACCGAGGACCTTTGCGTCAATAGGCGTAGAAGGAGATGATGATGATAATGATGACTTATCTTATCAATTACTTAATTACATCAATAACATTTCAGTTACATTTAATCCGTCGATAGTAACAGCTCTCAATGTGAATCAGAGTAACAGTCCTCAATATACGTCACAGTAACAGCCCTCACAATGGGTGTTAATGCTTCAATGTCATTTTCCAAGAAAAACTGGCATTGATTGACAAATGGAAAATTGACATTATCAAATCTAGAACCACAAACTTCGTGTTACTCCATAGCAATGGCCTTTGTTAGTCAGTTCAGTCACGCTACAGTAGAGAGAGAGAGAGAGAGAGAGAGAGAGAGAGAGAGAGAGAGAGAGAGAGAGAGAGAGAGAGAATGTATTTCATTGTACCATATGAGGTGGGAAAAGAATGGTATAACTTAAAAATTGCCTTCCTGAGAGAGAGAGAGAGAGAGAGAGAGAGAGAGAGAGAGAGAGAGAGAGAGAGAGAGAATGTATTTCGTTGTACCATATGAGGTGGGAAAAGAACGGTATAACTTAAAAATTGCCTTCCTGAGAGAGAGAGAGAGAGAGAGAGAGAGAGAGAGAGAGAGAGAGAGAGAGAGAGAGAGAGAGAGAGAATTATGCTGTACCATCCGAGATGGAAAATGACGGAAATACTGTAATTAATAATAAAAGTATTCTTAAATTGGTAGTCGCAATGATGTAAGTCATGCACAAAGAGAGAGAGAGAGAGAGAGAGAGAGAGAGAGAGAGAGAGAGAGAGAGAGAGAGAGAGAGAGAGAGAGAGAGAGAATTTTGCTGTACCATCTGATATGGAAGATGACGGAAATACTGTAATCAATAATAAAAGTATTCTTAAATTGATAGTCGCAATGATATAAGTCATGCACAAAGAGAGAGAGAGAGAGAGAGAGAGAGAGAGAGAGAGAGAGAGAGAGAGAATTTTGCTGTACCATCCGAGATGGAAAATGACGGAAATACTGTAATCAATAATAAAAGTATTCTTAAATTGGCAGTCGCAATGATGTAAGTCATGCACAGAGAGAGAGAGAGAGAGAGAGAGAGAGAGAGAGAGAGAGAGAGAGAGAGAGAGAGAGAATTATGCTGTACCATCCGAGATGGAAAATGACGGAAATACTGTAATTAATAATAAAAGTATTCTTAAATTGGCAGTCGCAATGATGTAAGTCACGCACAAAGAGAGAGAGAGAGAGAGAGAGAGAGAGAGAGAGAGAGAGAGAGAGAGAGAGAGAGAAGGTAGGCAGCTACCGCCACCCGTCCATTCATCACCAGCCAGGGCAGTGACAAATTGGTGAATATATTATAAAAATGGCGTATTGTTCGTGAAGCAGACGTTATTCACACACGGTTCCATTAGCGAATTTACACACGCACCTCAAAAATACAAATCTCCTCTGCAAAGGGAAAGTCTGTTATTATTATTATTATTATTATTATTATTATTATTATTATTATTATTATTATTATTATCATTATTATTATTATCATTATTATTATTACTTGCTAAGCTACAACCATAGTTGGAAAAGCAGGATGCTATAAGCCCAGGGGCCCCAACAGGGAAAATAGCCCAGTGAGGAAAGGAAACCATGAAATAAGAGAGGTAATTAACAATTAAAATAGAATATTTTAAGAACAGTAAACCATAAAAAACTTCCTCATAACAAGAGGATGAGAAATTAAATTCAGATAGAATAGAGTGCCCGAGTGAACCCTCAAGCAGAGAACTCTAACCTCAGACAGTGGAAGACCATGGTACAGAGGCTATGGCACTACCCAAGATTAGAGAACAATGGTTTGATTTTGGAGTCTCCTTCTCCTAGAAGAGCTGCTTACCATAGCTAAAGAGTCTCTTCTACCCTTAACAAGAGGAAAGTAGCCACTGAACAATTACAGTGCAGTAGTTAACCCCTTAAGTGAAGAGGAATTGTTGGGTAGTCTCAGTGTTGTCAGGTGTATGAGGACAGAGGAAAATGTGTAAAGAATAGGTTATGGCACTACCCAAGACTAGAGAACAATGGTTTGATTTTGGAGTCTCCTTCTCATAGAAGAGCTGCCTCTATCTGATGATATCATTGTAAAGTAAATTGCGGAAAGGTTCCTGACTGGCGATCGCCTGAATAGGGTTCGAATCCCGCTAAACACGTTAGTTCCTTTGGTCGCTTCAACTTCACCATTCTTGAGCTAAGGAAGGGGAATTTGTGAGAGCCTATAGGTCTATCTGCTAAGTCACCAGCTGCCATTACCTGGCCCTCCTTGGTCGTAGCTTAGGTGGAGAGGGGGCTTGAGAGCGGATCATATATGGTCAATCTCTAGGGCATTGTCCTGTCTCTTGCCCCTGCCATTCATGAGCGGCCTTTAAACCTTTTGTAATTTCATTATTACCTAAATGTACACATCATTCATTAATTTAAGAAATGCATCTTTTCTTTCTGTTTTAGTGGAGGATTACAAAGACTGGAAATTTTCAATCGACGATTCTGACATCTTATATAAAAGAGATTTCCATCGAAGCCTTCCAGAGAAAAAGATTTCCATTAAAGCCTTCCAGAGAAAGAGATTTCCATTGAAGCCTTCCAGAGAAAGAGATTTCCATCGAAGCCTTCCAGAGAAAGAGATTCCCATTAAAGCCTTCCAGAGAAAGAGATTTCCATCGAAGCCTTCCAGAGAAAGAGATTTCCATTGAAGCCTTCCAGAGAAAGAGATTTCCATTGAAGCCTTCCAGAGAAAGAGATTTCCATCGAAGCCTTCCAGAGAAAGAGATTTCAATGGAAGCCTTCCAGAGAAAGAGATTTCAATCGAAGCCTTCCAGAGAAAGAGATTGCAGTCGAAGCCTTCCAGAGAAAGAGATTTCCATGAAAGCCTTCCAGAGAAAGAGATTTTCATTAAAGCCTTCCAGAGAAAGAGATTCCCATTAAAGCCTTCCAGAGAAAGAGATTCCCATTAAAGCCTTCCAGAGAAAGAGATTTCATTTCCATTAAAGCCTTCTAGAGAAAGAGATTTCCATCGAGGCCTTACAGAGAAAGAGATTCCCATTAAAGCCTTCCAGAGAAAGAGATTCCCATTAAAGCCTTCCAGAGAAAGAGGTTCCCATTAAAGCCTTCCAGAGAAAGAGATTTCCATTAAAGCCTTCCAGAGAAAGAGATTTCCATCGAAGCCTTCCAGAGTTGATGCCCTGTAAAATCTTTCGGATAATTTCCAACTTGAAAAATTTCGGAAACGTTTCAAAAGAATTTTCATAATAATATCTACGTTATTCATTCTCGAAATACTATGATAAAAAAAAAAAGGTTGATGTCTAAATTCTTTCATCCAAGATGTGTTAAAAATCTTTTTTGATAAAACTATGATTTTCTTCTATAAAGTATTTCCTCTTGATTACACAAAAATAAAACATGAACTTTATCATTTTTTAAAACTCATTACGAAGAGATTGACAAAGATTTTATCAAAATTATTCTTGAAATCTTTCAATAAATTGATGTTTCTCTATAAAATATTTTCTTTATACACTGTTGCTCTTTAAAATCGTTAGATTTTTTTAAAGTAATTACAAAAACTATATATTCCTTTTTTCAAACCTATGAAAGCACATCATCACAAAGAACAAAAACAAGATGAAACCATTAAAAAAAATACTAAAATTTTCATCATAAAACTAACAAGATTTAAATTTTTATAACAAAACCAAAAAAAAAAAAATGATATAAAAAATAATTTCAAAACAACAAAAAGCATATAATGAGATAGTCTCATCATAAAACTATACGAAAGAGCCTTAGCATTTTCATCAAAACATCGATAAGAAAATTAAGCAGATTTTAATAACAAATTACTAAGATTTTCATGATAAACTGAGAAAAAGATTAAAATTTTCATAACAAATTCGTCTAAAAAACCCACTAATTCTTCTATAAAAACCACACTAATTCTTCTTTGAAAACCACACTGATTCGTCCATAAACCTCACTAATTCTTCTATGAAACCCACACTAATTCTTCTATGAAAAACACACTAATTCTTCTATAAAAACCACACTAATTCTTCTATGAAACCCATACTAATTTTTCTATAAAAACCACACTAATTCTTCGATGAAAACCACACTGATTCGTCCATAAAACCACACTAATTCTTCTATGAAAACCACACTAATTAGTCTATAAAACCACACTAATTCTACTATGAAAACCCACTTATTCTTCTATCAAAACACACTAGTTTTTCTATAAAAACCACACTAATTCTTCAATGAAAACCCCACTGATTCTTCCAGAAAACCACACTAATTCTTCTATCAAAACACACTAGTTTTTCTATAAAAACCACACTAATTCTTCAATGAAAACCCCACTGATTCTTCCAGAAAACCACACTTATTCTTCTATCAAAACACACTAGTTTTTCTATAAAAACCACACTAATTCTTCAATGAAAACCCCACTGATTCTTCCAGAAAACCACACTAATTCTTCTATCAAAACACACTAGTTTTTCTATAAAAACCACACTAATTCTTCAATGAAAACCACACTGATTCTTCCATAAAACCACACTAATTCTATGAAAACCACACTTATTCTTCTATCAAAACACACTAGTTTTTCTATAAAAACCACACTAATTCTTCAATGAAAACCACACTGATTCTTCCAGAAAACCACACTAATTCTTCTATCAAAACACACTAGTTTTTCTATAAAAACCACACTAATTCTTCAATGAAAACCACACTGATTCTTCCATAAAACCACACTAATTCTATGAAAACCACACTTATTCTTCTATCAAAACACACTAGTTTTTCTATAAAAACCACACTAATTCTTCAATGAAAACCACACTGATTCTTCCATAAAACCACACTAATTCTATGAAAACCACACTTATTCTTCTATCAAAACACACTAGTTTTTCTATAAAAACCACACTAATTCTTCAATGAAAACCACACTGATTCTTCCATAAAACCACACTAATTCTATGAAAACCACACTTATTCTTCTATCAAAACACACTAGTTTTTCTATAAAAACCACACTAATTCTTCAATGAAAACCACACTGATTCTTCCATAAAACCACACTAATTCTATGAAAACCACACTTATTCTTCTATCAAAACACACTAGTTTTTCTATAAAAACCACACTAATTCTTCAATGAAAACCACACTGATTCTTCCAGAAAACCACACTAATTCTTCTATCAAAACACACTAGTTTTTCTATAAAAACCACACTAATTCTTCAATGAAAACCACACTGATTCTTCCAGAAAACCACACTAATTCTTCTATCAAAACACACTAGTTTTTCTATAAAAACCACTCTAATTCTTCAATGAAAACCACACTGATTCTTCCATAAAACCACACTAATTCTATGAAAACCACACTATTCTTCTATCAAAACACACTAGTTTTTCTATAAAAACCACACTAATTCTTCAATGAAAACCACACTGATTCTTCCAGAAAACCACACTAATTCTTCTATCAAAACACACTAGTTTTTCTATAAAAACCACTCTAATTCTTCAATGAAAACCACACTGATTCTTCCAGAAAACCACACTAATTCTTCTATCAAAACACACTAGTTTTTCTATAAAAACCACACTAATTCTTCAATGAAAACCACACTGATTCTTCCATAAAACCACACTAATTCTAGAAAACCACACTAATTCTTCTATCAAAACACACTAGTTTTTCTATAAAAACCACACTAATTCTTCAATGAAAACCACACTGATTCTTCCATAAAACCACACTAATTCTATGAAAACCACACTTATTCTTCTATCAAAACACACTAGTTTTTCTATAAAAACCACTCTAATTCTTCAATGAAAACCACACTGATTCTTCCAGAAAACCACACTAATTCTTCTATCAAAACACACTAGTTTTTCTATAAAAACCACACTAATTCTTCTATGAAAACCACACTAATTCTTCATAAAAACACACTAATTCTATGAAAACCACACTTATTCTTCTATCAAAACCACACTAGTTCTTCTATAAAAACCCACTAATTTCTTATAAAACCACACTAATTCTTCTAGAAAACCACACTAATTCGGCTAAAAAAACCACCAATTCTTATATGAAAACCACACTAATTCTTCTATAAACCACACTAATTCTCTATGAAAACCACACTAATCTCTATGAAAACCACACTAATTAGTAAGAAAACCACACTAATTCTTCTGAAAACCACACTAATTCTTATAAAAACCACACTAATTCTTATAAGAAAACCACACCAATCGTCTAAGAAAACCACACTAATTCTTAATAAGAAAACCACACTAATCGTCTAAGAAAACCACACTAATTCTTCTAAAAACCACACTAATTCCTATAAGAAAACCACACCAATCGTCTAAGAAAACCACACTAATTCTAAAAGAAAACCCCACTAATCGTCTAAGAAAACCACACTAATTCTTCTAAAAACCACACTAATTCCTATAAGAAAACCACACCAATCGTCTAAGAAAACCACACTAATTCTTCTAAAAACCACACTAATTCCTATAAGAAAACCACACCAATCGTCTAAGAAAACCACACTAATTCTTCTAAAAACCACACTAATTCCTATAAGAAAACCACACCAATCGTCTAAGAAAACCACACTAATTCTTCTAAAAACCACACTAATTCCTATAAGAAAACCACACCAATCGTCTAAGAAAACCACACTAATTCTTCTAAAAACCACACTAATTCCTATAAGAAAACCACACCAATCGTCTAAGAAAACCACACTAATTCTTCTAAAAACCACACTAATTCCTATAAGAAAACCACACCAATCGTCTAAGAAAACCACACTAATTCTTACAAGAAAACCACACCAATCGTCTAAGAAAACCACACTAATTCTTCTAAAAACCACACTAATTCTTATAAGAAAACCACACCAATCGTCTAAGAAAACCACACTAATTCTTCTAAAAACCACACTAATTCCTATAAGAAAACCACACCAATCGTCTAAGAAAACCACACTAATTCTTCTAAAAACCACACTAATTCCTATAAGAAAACCACACCAATCGTCTAAGAAAACCACACTAATTCTTCTAAAAACCACACTAATTCCTATAAGAAAACCACACCAATCGTCTAAGAAAACCACACTAATTCTTACAAGAAAACCACACTAATCGTCTAAGAAAACCACACTAATTCTTCTAAAAACCACACTAATTCTTATAAGAAAACCACACCAATCGTCTAAGAAAACCACACTAATTCTTCTAAAAACCACACTAATTCCTATAAGAAAACCACACCAATCGTCTAAGAAAACCACACTAATTCTTCTAAAAACCACACTAATTCCTATAAGAAAACCACACCAATCGTCTAAGAAAACCACACTAATTCTTCTAAAAACCACACTAATTCTTATAAGAAAACCACACCAATCTCTAAGAAAACCACACCAATCGTCTAAGAAAACCACACTAATTCTTCTAAAAACCACACTAATCCTATAAGAAAACCACACCAATCGTCTAAGAAAACCACACTAATTCTTCTAAAAACCACACTAATCCCTATAAGAAAACCACACCAATCGTCTAAGAAAACCACACTAATTCTTCTATAAACCACACTAATCCCTATAGAAAACCACACCAATCGTCTAAGAAAACCACACTAATTCTTCTAAAAACCACACTAATCCCTATAAGAAAACCACACCAATCGTCTAAGAAAACCACACTAATTCTTCTAAAAACCACACTAATCCCTATAAGAAAACCACACCAATCGTCTAAGAAAACCACACTAATTCTTCTATAAACCACACTAATTCCCTATAAGAAAACCACACCAATCGT
This sequence comes from Palaemon carinicauda, assembly GCF_036898095.1. Lineage (NCBI taxonomy): Eukaryota > Metazoa > Arthropoda > Malacostraca > Decapoda > Palaemonidae > Palaemon > Palaemon carinicauda. The sequence goes on along the minus strand of NC_090736.1, from coordinate 4,837,740 downwards.
CTAAGAAAACCACACCAATCGTCTAAGAAAACCACACTAATTCTTCTATAAACCACACTAATCCCTATAGAAAACCACACCAATCGTCTAAGAAAACCACACTAATTCTTCTAAAAACCACACTAATCCCTATAAGAAAACCACACCAATCGTCTAAGAAAACCACACTAATTCTTCTAAAAACCACACTAATCCCTATAAGAAAACCACACCAATCGTCTAAGAAAACCACACTAATTCTTCTAAAAACCACACTAATTCCCTATAAGAAAACCACACCAATCGTCTAAGAAAACCACACTAATTCTTCTAAAAACCACACTAATCCCTATAAGAAAACCACACCAATCGTCTAAGAAAACCACACTAATTCTTCTAAAAACCACACTAATTCCTATAAGAAAACCACACCAATCGTCTAAGAAAACCACACTAATTCTTCTAAAAACCACACTAATCCCTATAAGAAAACCACACCAATCGTCTAAGAAAACCACACTAATTCTTCTAAAAACCACACTAATCCCTATAAGAAAACCACACCAATCGTCTAAGAAAACCACACTAATTCTTCTAAAAACCACACTAATTCCTATAAGAAAACCACACCAATCGTCTAAGAAAACCACACTAATTCTTCTAAAAACCACACTAATCCCTATAAGAAAACCACACCAATCGTCTAAGAAAACCACACTAATTCTTCTAAAAACCACACTAATTCCTATAAGAAAACCACACCAATCGTCTAAGAAAACCACACTAATTCTTCTAAAAACCACACTAATCCCTATAAGAAAACCACACCAATCGTCTAAGAAAACCACACTAATTCTTCTAAAAACCACACTAATTCCTATAAGAAAACCACACCAATCGTCTAAGAAAACCACACTAATTCTTCTAAAAACCACACTAATCCCTATAAGAAAACCACACCAATCGTCTAAGAAAACCACACTAATTCTTCTAAAAACCACACTAATTCCTATAAGAAAACCACACCAATCGTCTAAGAAAACCACACTAATTCTTCTAAAAACCACACTAATCCCTATAAGAAAACCACACCAATCGTCTAAGAAAACCACACTAATTCTTCTAAAAACCACACTAATTCCTATAAGAAAACCACACCAATCGTCTAAGAAAACCACACTAATTCTTCTATAAAACCTACACTAATTCTATAAGAAAACCACACCAATCGTCTAAGAAAACCACACTAATTCTTCTAAAAACCACACTAATTCTATAAGAAAACCACACCAATCGTCTAAGAAAACCACACTAATTCTTAAAACCTGTGCGTCTGAGATTCATAACATAATAATAATAAAATAGAAAATATTATTTGATCATATAAATACGTCTCAGGAAAATGGCAATAAAACCGAAATGATTATGACAAGATTGCCTCGAATGAAGGTCAGTTCTAGCACAGCAGAGAGAGAGAGAGAGAGAGAGAGAGAGAGAGAGAGAGAGGTACGATTATCATACAGGACTATGCCATGAACCTTTAAAGTTTTCATAGTTTATATAAGAAATATTTATTTCAATGTTGTTACTCTTCTTGAAATATTTTATTTTTCCTGGTTTCCAATCCTCACTAGGCTATTTTCCTGTTGAGGCCCCTGGGTTTATAATAATAATAATAATAATAATAATAATAAACACATACATTAAAAAATCGAAATACATAAATTATATAATTTTACACTGGAATTCTATCTACATTTTAATGAAAACATCATCATCCTAAGCCTATTGAAGCAAAGGGCCTCAGTTAGATTTCGCCCGACGTCTCTTCTATCTTGAGATTTTAAATCAATACTTCTCCATACATCATCTCCATCTATGATGGAATTAATTGATTAAAAAATAATTTCCAACTGGGAAATGGCAGGGAGTTTATTACCACGATTTTCCAGCAATAGAATAAAAACAGGCAAAATATCCTTCAAAAAGAGATCTTTCATCCTATGGCTCCTACCCGCACTAAAGGCCGCTTCTGTCGCATTCATCAAGGCACAACTTCGTTCGAGGAAAGAACGCCCCCCACCCCCCGAGAGAGAGAGAGAGAGAGAGAGAGAGAGAGAGAGAGAGAGAGAGAGAGAGAGAGAGAGAGAGAGAGAGGAACCACCACGCGATTGGGATCCACCAGTTAGAACAGAGTAACAGGACTTATTTTGGAGTTATTCTTGGTTATGTGTTTCGTTGCAGATATGCGATGATATGGTACGCAGACTCATTTTGGGAATACACATACACATACACACACACGCATAATATATTATATATATATATATATATATATATATATATATATATATATATATATATATATATATATACTGTATGTATATATATATATATATATATATATATATATATATATATAAATATATATATATATATATAATCCAGATATTAGGTGTATAATATATGGCTTATATGAATATATATATATATATATATATATATATATATATATATATATATATATATATATATATATATATATATATTTAATCTATATATATTTATATACAGTATATATAAATATATATATATATATATATATAAAATTTATATATATTTACATCACGTTTTCCTGTGATTTTTACGCTTACATACATATACATATATATATATATATATATATATATATATATATATATATATATATATATATATATATATATAAAATTTATATATATTTACATACATACATATATATATAAGATTTATATATATTTACATAAATATACATATATATACATATATAAATATATATATATATATATATATATATATATATATATATATATATATATATATATATACAGTATATATATATATATATATATATATATATATATATATATATACAGTATATATATATATATATATATATATATATATATATATATATATATATAAAGGCCATATATTATACACCTAATATCTGTATTCTCTCTACCGTGGGAGGGGGAATTAACTCAAAGATAATAGCTTCTGGCCAGCCTGGGAATCGAACTTGGGCCCAGGAATCTGAGGTTCCATGTGGAAAGGAAATAAGGAAACATATGGAATAGTGAACTCTAACCCCAATAAACGGAAGACCATGGGACAGAGGGTTAGGCACTACCCGATTATTAATAATAATTCTATTAGCTAACCCTAGTTGGAAAAGCAGGATGCTATAAGCCCAAGGGCTCCAACAAGGAAAATAGCCCCGTAAGAAAAGAGAATAAGGAAATTAACTACAAGAGAAGATTAAGAACAATAATAACATTAAAATAAATCTTGCATATATAAAATATAAATTACTTTCAAATCAATCAATTATTATTATCATTATTATTATTATTATTATTATTATTACTATTACTTGCTAAGCTACAACCCTAGTTGGGAAAGCAGGATGCTATAAGCCGAGGGGTCCCAACAAGGGAAAATAGCCAGTGAGGAAAGGAAACAAGGAAAAATAGAATGATCTAAGAACAGTAACAACATTAAAATAAATATATCCTATATAAACTATAAAAACTTCAACCAAACAAGAGGAAGAGAAATAAGATACAATAGTGTGCTCAACACTGCGGAGAAGCAGGAGGGTGAAATTGGCCAAAAGTGCCAGGTGGTAAATCAAGAGAAACAATAACGGGAATAAAAAGACACGAACCCTCATCATTTGTCATTCTTGAGAGAGAGAGAGAGAGAGAGAGAGAGAGAGAGAGAGAGAGAGATGATGATGATGATGATGATGATGATAAATAATTTTCAAGTTCCTCTCTCAGTCATCAACACAATTTCTAACAACCTGTCTGAACTCCGTTTCCGTTTACCTCCTCCTCACATCTCTCTCTCTCTCTCTCTCTCTCTCTCTCTCTCTCTCTCTCTCTCTCTTTGAATTACAACCTTAACAGTAATCATAAAAATACTTTTAAATGGGGCTCAATACTACAGTACACAGTATTCTAAAGGTTTTATTCCAGCTGTGACCAAAAGTGTGGAATGATCTTCCTAATCGGGTAGTTGAATCGGTAGAACTTGAAAACTTTAAACTTGCAGCAAATGATTTTAGGTTGAACAAGGTAAAATAAGTATATTTCTTATAGTCTATATACGAATGATCTATTTTAATGTTGTTAACGGTTTTTTTTTTTTTAAATCTTCTTCTATTTTAATTTTTTCTTACCTCTTATATCGTTTATCTATTTCCTTGTTTCCTTACCCCACCGGGCTATTTTTCCTTATTGGAGCTCTTGGGCTTATAGAATCTTGCTTTTCCAA
>NC_090736.1:4823441-4828441 GCF_036898095.1 Palaemon carinicauda | reverse complement strand
TTCATAAACTTATTGACTATATTTTGCTATTTCCATGAATTTTCTTGATTATATCTTGCCATTTTCATAAATTTTCTTTAATATATATTATTTTTTTTCATAAACTTTCTTGATTATATTTTGCTATTTTCATGAATTTCCTTGATTATATACTGCCATTTTCATAAATTTTCTTCATTATATATTGCTATTTTCGTGAATTGTCTTAACTCCACAATTACCAAATAAAATCCCCCAAAAAAATCTTATACATATATTAATATTTTACAAATACTTCCCTAAACTTCTTACTTCCTACCACCCCAATATCGCTAAGAGAGAGAGAGAGAGAGAGAGAGAGAGAGAGAGAGAGAGAGAGAGAGAGAGAGAGAGAGAGAGCATAAATGTTAAAAAGCGTTTTCCCCATCCGCATCTTTTCCATGTAATTCCTGAATTTGTCTCGAACTGCTCCTAGCGTTTATTCTGGAGGTGAAATCTGCATACATGAATAAGAACGAATAAATTCTAATCTTCCAAATTCTAAAGAATATTTTCCTTTTTCAATTGTTTTAAGGTTGAAGGAACAGGCAAGGTTGTAGACGTTATCAAAAGTTCAAACTTGCAGCAAATTTTTTTTTTTTTTTTTATGTTAAACAGGCTGACATGTCTTTTTTTTATAATTTATATATGAAATATCTGTTTAGATGTTTTCAAAGGAAACAAGTTTCAGCTTTATTCCAAAATTACTGGTAAAGTTTCCCGAAGAAAAACATTGTATTGTGACCACTAAAAAAAAAATGACGCCAAAAATTAAAAATAAAATTCAAAACATACAAAAAACTCATTCAAAAAAAGCTTATCACATTTTGCAAGGAATCTATGGACATGAAACATTTATACACACACACACACACACACACACACACACACACACACATAGTCTACGTGTATACATTAACATACAAATAATTAGCATATATATGTTTATATATATTGAATGGCATGCAGGGCCGTCCAAGTTATTTAGAGGGACATATATATATATATATATATATATATATATATATATATATATATGTTATATATATATATATATATATATATATTTATATATATATATATATATATATATATATATATATATATGAGTAATAGTACCGGAATTATAATGTTTATTGATTAGCTTTCGGAAAATCTATTTCCATCGTCAGAGCCGAAAAATAGAATACATTGTATAAGTTAAAACATAGTTTGATAAATATTTAAAACAAAAATTTAAAATGAACACACTAAAACTTTGAAATAAAAATAAAAATAACTTCAAAACTATAACTATCATTTATTTAGATCGATTTTATAGTTTGAAAGTTATTTTATTTCTATTTCAAAGTTTTAGTGTGTTCATTCTAAATTATTTATCATACTATGTTTTAACATATACAATGTAATCTATTTTTCGGCTCTGATGACGGAAATAGATTTCCCGAAAGCTAAGCAATAAACATGTACATTATAATTCCGGTACTATTATTCACACACACACACACACACACACACACACACACATATATATATATATATATATATATATATATATATATATATATATATATATATATATATATATATATATATATATATATACATACATACATATACCAAAGGCACTTCCCCCATTTTTGGGGGGTAAGCCGACAACAACAAGAAACAAAACAAAAAAGGGGACCTCTACTCTCTACATTCCTCCAGCCTAACAAGGGATCAGCCGAGTTCAGCTGGTACTGTTATATATATGTATACATAGTTTATATATATGTATATATAGTTTATATACATATATATATATACACACACACACACACACACATATATATATATATATATATATATATATATATATATATATATATATATATTACTCTAGTTCACGAATAAGATATTGGGCAAGGATTCATTTTCAGAGGAATTCAAAGAAACATATTTTTTTTTCCTAGCGGGGCCATTTCCAAAAATCAAACTGGCCCCTTTTGGGCCACGGGTGTGGAGTTGGACGGCCCAGTGCAGCAGCCATACGGGGATTTGACGTGTTGCTGATGACCCTTCCGTGTTAATGCATGAAGCTATCTGCAGAGGATTTGAATTCAATTAAACCAATATACACTCAAGCTGGAAAAAGCACTATAAGTTGGCAGACCTCCTCCACGGCAGCTTATTTCTCAAAGCCAGCTTGCCTTTCCCAGAATCAATTTAGACCGTAGGCGTATTTTAAGCCTGTGTGATAACCATGCGCGTACTTGAGGTTAAGGTTATGGGTTAGTTCGGTCGACCTTTTGCTCGACCTTGACCTTTGACCTAGACTTGGAAAATTGAATCACTTCCAAGTCTCAAAATAATAATTAATCCCTGAAAGTTTTACTACCCAATAAGTAAAATTAAGGACCGGAAGTTGTTCACAAACAGACAAACACTAGTGAAAACATAACCTCCTCCCATCTTCATTGATTAAAGTCGCCGCAGAGAATCCAGACGAAATAAGCCACACCCCCTAATGACGTCATAGCCAATCATGTTGTCTCCTGCTAACTGTGACGTCATCAGGGGGTGGGGTAAAAAGGGCGTTATAACATAAGTTCCCGTTGTCTTTGTGAGCGTTTTATAACAGGGTCGCTATTGCATAGAACGCAGCCTCGTAAACAACGGGCCATAAAAACGCCCCCTGACATTGCCATAGAAATAACGACCAAAGAGAACAGTGCCCGTAAACATAAGCGCGATGTTGCTATAGCAATAAAACCTCATTTCGTTTGGCAGAGAATATTATATCGTTGTTTTTTAGTGGTCTATAGGTACTTTTTATTACATTTCTTCGGATATTTCTTTATTACAATTCTCTAAAGAGGTTAACTACTCGACTGTAATTGTTCAGTGGCTACTTTCTTCTCGTTAAGGGTAGAAGAGACTCTTTTAGCTATGGTAAGCAACTCTTCTAAGAGAAAACACTCAAATATCAAACCATTGCTCTCCAGTCTTGGGCAGTGCCATAGCCTCTGTACCATGGTCTTCCACTGTCTTGGGTTAAAGTTCTCTTGCTTGAGGGTACATTCAAGCACATTATTCTATCTTGTTTCTCTTCCTCTTAAGTTTTTACCGTCTTGCTATTTTCAAGTTTTTATAGTCTATAAATGAAAAGATTTATTTCAATATTATTGTTCTGAAAGTTCTCTTCTAGTTTGTCCTTATCATTTCCACCTCTTGCAGCAAATAATTTATATGTTGAACAGGCTAACATAAGTCTTTATTATAATCTATATATGAAAGAACGGTTTTAATGTTGATACTGTTCTTGAAATATTTATATCAATTGTTCATTTTTTCTCTTATAGTTTATTTCCATATTTCCTTTCCTCACTGGGCTATTTAAGGACCAATTTGCTAAAATTGATTTAACATCACTGATTTGTGTCAATCACCTTTCCAATTTAAGATCACACAATATTCCTCCTTTTATACTACACACAAGAGATTAGCACACACAAAAAAGTAGGCCTTCACATTCTACATATGCGCTGAGGGTTAAATTAAGGCATAAAAAATTACATATACAGTACATTTGTAGTACAACAATACGCTTAAAATAGGAACTCTTTTCCGTACAAAATGCATATCACAATTTTTTATCTTGATATATTTCAAATAATCTTTAAAGCTATTAAAAATAATCATACAACTATAGTCAATTCTTTCTAAGGAGGCAGATTTGCACCGACTTGCGTTAAAGGTTCCTTCTTGCTGATTGGTTAGAGAAGATCATTCTAACCAATCAGAGAGCAGGAAACTTTTTCCGAGCTAAATGGGCACCGCTGCGAGTCGGTGTAAATGCGCCTCATTAAAAAAAATGAGTATAATTCACCACACATTCGTATTAGCATTTTTATAGATAAGAAGAGAGGGGGGTATAACTTTACGCTTCACGAGGAGAATATCACCTCTTCAACACAGTACAGTAATCTAGACCTACCTAAAGAGTATGCCTAATTTAGACACGCTGTTCATTTTAAAACTGCACCATAATTCGACCCTGTTTCTTCTTTTATTTCCTTCTCTTGGGTTTTAATAAGGGTAGGGGGGAGAAACTAGTTTATATGTCGTCGTTTCTTTAGGAGAATGTAATTTCTAGAGGGGAACATGAACTCTCAAGAGGCTATTAAGATCATGCTTTTCTCGCTCTTACGATCCAAGTACACTATCGTGGAAGGAGGGACAATGTTCTCCATGCATTTCTAAATAAATAAAAAAATAGTGTTCTACTTGTGCAACGGGAGAGAAAATAAAAAAATCTTGGAAGTGCAGGTAAACGAAATCACATTTCTATAGGCCTATGGAATCTGGGCGACTAGGTCACACGTGCGCCAGCAATAAAACAAACAGTAACAAAGAACTATTAACTAAAAAACATTGTTCTACAGCCGGAAGCTTCATGGGGCCGGTACTGCATAATCATATATAAATATCTAGACAAATGTTTCTACACATGAAACTCACTGTTCAAAACAAGGTCTTTTTTTTCCAAGTTTCTCTCCCAAGGGCTTCTAAACGAACACCACCACCACCACCTTCTTATATTAATTGTAAAGCAACTCGAAACGCGCTTGGCAGAGCAATCTCTCTCTGGAAGAGCAGTGGCAAAGCCTGTGAGAGGAACAACTGCCGTGACAATCTCTAGCTCACAACTGCCTTAGCAACGGTGTGGTCTGCCTTCGTATACAAACACTGGCTCTCTCTCTCTCTCTCTCTCTCTCTCTCTCTCTCTCTCTCCAGTCCACATGCGTGCTGGAGGCGTTCCAGGGGGGGGGGGGGGTGGGGGACTTCTGAGGGAGGGGGAAATTGCAGATAGTGTTTCAAGGCAAAAGGGGAGTAGCAGTATTTCTGAGGAAAGGGGGAGACAGTTGGATTAAACACCTGCTCCATCCGACCCCTTCCCCTCAGTAATCCGTTGACTACTCTCTTCCTGTTCCTCCGTC
>NC_090736.1:4815941-4818441 GCF_036898095.1 Palaemon carinicauda | reverse complement strand
ATAACCTACTTCTAGAATAAATTACCCTGAAATTATCATGAAAGACAACCTACTGGTTGAATAAATTTACCCTGGAATTAACATCAAAGACAACCTACAAGTAGAATAAATCTAACCTGAAATTATCATCGAAGATAACCTACTAGTAGAATAAATCCATCATGAAATTAACGAAGATCTCCTACTTGGAGAATAAATCGACCCTGAAATTATCATCGAAGATAACCCACTAGTAGAATAAATCCACCCTGGAAATTACTATCAAATCTGGCCCTTTTAGATAAGAACAAATACTAGATTTGTGCAACTTTGGCTTATGGTCCAGAACCGGGACCGGGGAGGTTATTCAGCAGCCATTTTCAACAGCGTGGAAACACTGCAGTTGAAACAGAAGTAATGATCGAGAGAGGTTGGACACCAAGATTGAAGATAGGAAGCGAGATAAGAGGTGAGGTAGAAGGTTAAGAAATCTACCCTCTTAGGAGAGTGGACTGTGTTCCCCCCCCCCAGCAAGGAGTCAATACTAAGTATTTACTCGTTATTATAGAATCAATACCCAATTATTATTATTATTATTATTACTCATTTACTTACTAAGCTACAATCCTAGTTGGAAAAGCAGGATGCTATAAGCCCAGGGGCCCCAACAGGGAAAATAGCCCAGTGAGGAAAGGAAACAAGGAAAAATAAAATATTCTAAGAACAGTAACAACATTGAGATAAATATTTCAGATATAAACTATAAAAACTTTAACAAAACAAGAGGAAGAGAAGCTAGATAGAACAGTGTGCCAGAGTGTACCTCAAGCAAGAGAACTCTAACCCAAGATAGTGGAAGGCCATGGTACAGAGGCTATGGCACTACCCGAGACTAGGGAACAATGGTTTGATTTTGGAGTATCCTTCTAGAAGAGCTGCTTACCATAGCTAAAGAGTCTCTTCTACCCTCAACAAGAGGAAAGTAGCCACTGAATACTTACAGTGCAGTAGTTAACCCCTTGGGTGAAGAATTGTTTGGTAATCTCAGTGTTGTCAGGTGTATGAGGACAGAAGAGAATCTGTAAAGATTAGGCCAGACTATTCGGTGTCTGTGTAGGCAAAGGGAAATAACCGTAACCAGAGAGAAAGATTCAATGTAGTACTGTCTGGCCTGTCAAAGGACCCCATAACTCTCTAGCGGTAGTATCTCAACGGCCGGTTGGTGCCCTGGCCAACCTTCTACCTACAAATTATATCCCTTTCCTATTCTCCAATCTAGCAAATATAATCAAGCATGATCATCTCAAAAAAATAATATCAGTTTGACCCCGTCATCAAAGAATTAATATCATGAATGACCCTAATTTTAAACAAATTTGTTTCAGCAAGGATATTCAAGTGAGAACAATCAATTAATTAACATTGATTATACACCTTCCAGAGAGAGAGAGAGAGAGAGAGAGAGAGAGAGAGAGAGAGAGAGAGATAGAGAGAGAGAGAGAGAGAGAGAGAGAGAACACGAAGTGAATAAACAAGTGTTATTTTTTTAAACGGGGAAATGATAATATATTCTTAGAACTAATCCAGCGCTCCTGAGATGCAAGATTGCCTCGTCGAGAGAGAGAGAGAGAGAGAGAGAGAGAGAGAGAGAGAGAGAGAGAACACAAAGTGAATAAACAAATGTTTTTTTTTTCAAACGGGGAAATATATTCTCAGAACTAATCCAGCCCTCCTGAGATGCAAGATTACCTCGTCAGAGAGAGAGAGAGAGAGAGAGAGAGAGAGAGAGAGAGAGAGAGAGAACACAAAGTGAATAAACAAATGTTTTTTTTTTTAAACGGGGAAATTATATATTCTTAGAACTAATCCAGCCCTCCTGAGATGCAAGATTGCCTCGTCGAGAGAGAGAGAGAGAGAGAGAGAGAGAGAGAGAGAGAGAGAACATGAAGTGAATAAACAAGTGTTTTTTAAAAGTGGAAATGAAATATTCCCAGAACTAATGCAAGATTGCCTCGCGACGGGACAAGTTTGGCAAACAATTGTATTCAGTCCAGACTCTTTCAGCATGGAGGAGCTACGTATTAAAATGCATCTTCCTCATCTCTGAGTTGAGCGACTTAATAAGGATCTAAATAAAAAAATAAAAACGAAAGGTTGAGCAATACATCTCGCTTTCAACGACTTCACCTATAGATTTTTACCTCCGCCAACGAAGTTGTAAGGAGGTTACGTTTTACTCCCCTTGTTTGTTTGTGTGTGCTTGTTTGTGAACAGCTTCCAGGCCACAATTTTAATAGTAGAGTAATGAAACTTGCAAGTTGTAAGGAGGTTACGTTTTAACCCCCTGTTTGTTTGTGTGTGTTTGTTTGTGAACAGCTTCCAGGCCACAATTTTAATAGTAGAGTAATGAAACTTGCAGGGATTAACCGTTATGAAAATAGTTAGCAATTATAAAATTTTGCAATGTCAAGGTCAAAGGTCAAGGTCACAATCAATACGAGTTTCAAGACATCCTCTGGCA
>NC_090736.1:4808441-4810941 GCF_036898095.1 Palaemon carinicauda | reverse complement strand
CTCCGCAACGGCAGCGTATTTCTCGACCTTGACCTTTGACCTAGGACATTCAAAATTGAATCTCTTCCACGTCTCAACATAACAAATATTCCTTGAATCACACCTAGAATTTTAAGTGAGTTGTATACAGATAAAAACACAATGAAAACGTCTGTACGTTGAGGAGTCACTGTCCTTGGCCTACTTACAATCAGATTTACAATGAAAAATATAATACAATTATTTTTTTTGCCTTCAATATGGAGACTACCCACTTCTGGGAACACAGAACTATGTAATATTATCCCCCTATGTCTACACACTAACTGACCTAGGTCTAATCTTCTACACCCTGACTGACCTAGGTCTAATCTTCTACACACTGACTGACCTAGGTCTAATCTTCCATACCCTGACTGAATATGTCTAATCTTCTACAGCCTGACTGACCTAGGTCTAATCTTCTACACCCTGACTGACCTAGGTCTAATCTTCTACACACTAACTGACCTAGGTCTAATCTTCTACACCCTGACTGACCTAGGTCTAATCTTCTACACACTAACTGACCTAGGTCTAATCTTCTACACCCTGACTGACTTAGATCTAATTTTCTACACTCTGACTGACCTAGGTCTAATCTTCCATACCCTGACTGAATATGTCTAATCTTCTACAGCCTGATTGACCTAGGTCTAATTTTCTACACACTGACTGACTTAGATCTAATCTTCTACACTCTGACTGACCTAGGTCTAATCTTCTACACCCTGACTGACTTAGATCTAATCTTCTACACACTAACTGACCTAGGTCTAATCTTCTACACCCTGACTGACTTAGATCTAATTTTCTACACTCTGACTGACCTAGGTCTAATCTTCCATACCCTGACTGAATATGTCTAATCTTCTACAGCCTGACTGACCTAGGTCTAATTTTCTACACACTGACTGACTTAGATCTAATCTTCTACACTCTGACTGACCTAGGTCTAATCTTCTACACCCTGACTGACTTAGATCTAATTTTCTACACTCTGACTGACCTAGGTCTAATCTTCCATACCCTGACTGAATATGTCTAATCTTCTACAGCCTGACTGACCTAGGTCTAATTTTCTACACACTGACTGACTTAGATCTAATCTTCTACACTCTGACCTAGGTCTAATCTTCTACACCCTGACTGACTTAGATCTAATTTTCTACACTCTGACTGACCTAGGTCTAATCTTCCATACCCTGACTGAATATGTCTAATCTTCTACAGCCTGACTGACCTAGGTCTAATCTTCTACACCCTGACTGACCTAGGTCTAATCTTCTACACTCTGACTGACCTAGGTCTAATCTTCTACACACTAACTGACCTAGGACTAATCTTCTACACACTAACTGACCTAGGTCTAATCTTCTACACCCTGACTGACCTAGGTCTAATCTTCTACACACTAACTGACCTAGGTCTAATCTTCTACACCCTGACTGACCTAAGTCTAATCCGTATAGTTTCCTCATCCAGACTGACAGAAGCTCCATCTCCTATTTTACCTGTCACTGTACTTATTTGTTATTATCAATCATTCTTTTAATTACATTTATGTTATTCCTCACATTACATTGAGATTTCTTTACAAAGCTAGGCTAGTTTTTATCAATGAGACAATTAACTTCTAACAACAGAAATAACAACAACAATAAAATCAGAACCATCGTAGAGAAATCCCATACGTGTCTTGTCCTAGCCATCATCATCAGTATTCAAAAGATGCTCTCTCTCTCTCTCTCTCTCTCTCTCTCTCTCTCTCTCTCTCTCTCTCACATTTATAGATTACCTAACTACTTTGGACACTTATAATGTATTTAGGCTATACTTCAATTATGTGCATTGCGCAACCAAGAATCTTGTTGATGATTAGTTTGCCCAGGGATTAGAGAGAGAGAGAGAGAGAGAGAGAGAGAGAGAGAGAGAGAGAGAGACACTCCCAGCTTCAGTGAGCCAACCATTTAAGCACATTACCCACTTGGACTGATGAACCGGACAGATCTCGACTAAAATGTTAACCTCAACATACAACATTATTATTATTATTGTTTGCTAAGCTACAACCCTAGTTGGAAAAAGCAGGATGCTATAAGCCCAGGGGCTTTCACAGGGAAAATAGCCCAGTGAGGAAAGGAAACAAGGAAAAATAAAATTCTTAAGAACAGTAATAACTTTGAAATATCTCCTATATAAACTATATAAACTTTAACAAAACAAGAGGAAGAGAAAAAAAAGACAACGGTGTGCCCGAGCGTACCCTCAAGCAAGAGAACTCTAACCCAAGACAGTGGAAGACCATGGTACAGAGGCTTTGGCACTATCCAAGACTAGAAAACAATGGTTTGATTTTGGAGTGTCCTTCTCCTAGAAGAGCTGTGACCATAGCTAAAGAATCTCTTCTAATCTTAACAAGAGGAAAGTGGCCACTGAACAATTACAGTACAGTAGCCCCTTGGGTAAAGAAGAATTGTTT
>NC_090736.1:4785941-4798441 GCF_036898095.1 Palaemon carinicauda | reverse complement strand
TATATATACATATATATATATATATATATATATATATATATACATATTTATATAATATATATATAAATATATATATAAATATATATATATATATATATATCAAGCAAGATGATAAAAATACTTGAATAAGGTTCCACTTCTCACAAGTAATAATATTACCTAAGTGACCTAGCTTTGCCTGCGCTAACGTAAGCCGTTACCTATTCATATTCAACCTATGTTTTGTTGTGTGTCGGATTTCTTAAAATTAGTTGAACGCATTTTGATGAACACCGTAGTTCAGGCATTTCTCCATCTTAATGCCAAACTCCAAAGTCAAACCATTGTTCTCTATTCTTGGGCAGTGCCATAGCCTCTGTACCATGGTCTTCCACTATCTTGGGTTAGAGTTATCTTGCTTGAGGGTACACTCAAACATGCTATTTTATCTTATATCTCTTCCATTGGTTTTGTTACAGTTTTTGTAGTTTATATAGGAAATATTTAACTTTATGTTGTTACTGTTTTTAAAATAATTTATATTTCCTTGTTTCGTTTCCTCACTGGGCTTTTTTTCGCTGTTGCAGCCCCTGGGATTATAGCATCCTGCTTTTCCAACTAGGGTGGTAGCTTATCAAGTAATAATAATATTAAAATAATAATTTGGATCAAATAAAAGTCCTAGTAATTCTATTGAGCCCCATTTCGTCACCATAATAAGTTGCACCCAGGGTCTGATTTTAGGCCAAGACCTGGACAGATACTGTTAGTCTGCAACTATAGTAAATTTTTTTTAGTGAGGCAGATTTGCACCGACTCACAGGAGTGTTCTTTTAGCTCGGAACAGTTTCCGGATCGCTGATTGGTTGGACAAGATAATTTTAACCAATCGGCGATCAGGAAACTTTTCCGAGCTAATAGGGCACCGCTGCAAGTCGGTGCAAATCTGCCTCGCTAAAAAAAATTGACTGTAGGATAAAATCCTGCAAGAGCAACATTTTGATTCATTCACGAGATGACATTGAATTAACACGTCTTTAGTATTTCACAATTACGTTCTATCATTTCCAGATTGGCGGAGGACTTGAATTTGACAGCTTAGTCAATAGTGGCACTGAGAATAAAAGGAATAATTACTATTATTTCATGAGTACAATAGCTGCAAGTGCCAATAAACTCGGATATTTTCTTGAGCTATAACTCAGTGGCTACATTCCTCTTGGTGAAGGTAGAAGAGACTATTTAGGTATGGTAAGCAGCTCTTCTAAGAAAAGGACACTCCAAAATCAAACCATTGTTCTCCAGTCTTCGGTAGTGCCATAGCCTCTGAACCATCGTCTTCCACTGTCTTGGGTTAGACTTCTCTTGCTTGAGGGAACACTCGGGCACACTATACTATCTTATTTCTCTTCCTCTTGTTTTGTTACAGTTTTTGTAGTTTATATAGGAAATATTTATTGTAATGTTGTTACTGTTCTTAAAATATTTTATTTTTCCTTGTTTCCTCTATTTTCCCAGTTGGAGCCCCTGGGCTTATAATATCCTGCTTTTCCAACGAGGGTTGTAGCCTAGCAAGTAATAATAATAATAATAATAATAATAATAATAATAATAATAATAATAATAATAATAATAATAATAATAATTACGATTATTTCTTGGGTACAATGGCTGCATATGCCAATAAACCCTGATATTTTCTTGATCTATAACTCAGTGGTTACTTTCCTCTTAGTGAAGATAGAAGAAACTCTTAAGCTGTCAGGAAATATGTCATCTGCATCATCAAAACAATAATAATAACAATAACAACAACAACAACAACAACAACAATAACAATAAGGAAGTTGTAAGAATAAACACTTGTTCTTACATTAGCGAGATGATGAAAGTTCCTTTCTTGAATACAAAGGCCTGGCCAGAGGTTCTACCCATTTGTCAATAAAGATTTAGAGCGCACTTGATATTAGGCTTACAGAGAGAGAGAGAGAGAGAGAGAGAGAGAGAGAGAGAGAGAGAGAATATCCGATATCCATTAATGAGTCTAAGAGCTCTTCATTAAAAGAGAATATCCCCAAGATTTTACCTTTTTCATTGGAGAGAGAGAGAGAGAGAGAGAGAGAGAGAGAGAGAGAGAGAGAGAGAGAATATATATATATATATATATATATATATATATATAGAGAGAGAGAGAGAGAGAGAGAGAGAGAGAGAGAATACATCCGTCATTAACATCCTTTTCCGTTGTGTTCATATTAGTAAATGGTTTACTTAAAAAAGAGAGAGAGAGAGAGAGAGAGAGAAGAGAGAGAGAGAGAGAGAGAGAGAGAGAGAGAGAGAGAGAGACCATGAAGGCACCGATGAAGAGAAAGAACGGTAATTAATGTTAGGTAAATCTGCGGCCGCAAGAATTTCCCGTCTTCCAAAACAAGGGAAAAGTTATCCATTATCCTATCCTGTCTATTTAGGTCCGATGAATCAATACTATTCTCACCACAGGTTCTCACCACATTAGCGAATATGATGGGAAACGAGCGTCGTCCATCTCAGATGTTGAATGGGTCTGCCCTTCTCCATTTCCTTACTTTTTCTTTCCTTTAAAGGTTTAAAGGCCACTCATGAATGGCAGAGGCAAGGGACAGAGTTTCTAGAAGCGAATAGGTCTGCCCTTCTCCATTTTCTTACCCTTTCTTTCCTTTAAATGTTTAAAGGCAACTCATAAATGGCAGAGGCAAAGGACAATGACATTGCCCTATCAAGCAGGACAATCCCTTAGAGACTGACCATTTTTACATATGATCAGCGCCCAAGCCCCTCTCCACCCAAGCTAGCATGTAGACCTATAGGCTCCCCCAAAACCCCCTTCCCTTGCTTACAAGGCTGGTGAGGTTGCAGCGACCTAAAGGAACTAACGAATTTGAACGGGACTCGAACCCCAGTCTGACGATCATCAGGCAGGGACGTTACCAACAGGCCAATTGGGATGCTGGACCTGAATTTGAAAATTTGTGAATTCAACCATAAAAACCACACACCATTGAATTTCTCTTTCAGATTTGGATTTATGGATTTTATCTTTCTCAATATTAGCCCTGATTAATTTCATTTACTCACACTATGTAATTACTCAAAAGTTTTTTCCAAATTATATAAAAAAATAAATATGTATACATATAAATATACAATTGTACATATAAATGCATGTATATATGTGTACTTATACATGTGTATTCTAACTTAACTATAGAAAGAATATCATAAGAATATGATGGGAATAACACCAAGAGACAGAAAAAGAACAACAGATAGGCTAACAGATGGACATTAAGAATAACAGAATGGGTCCCTAGAAATTGTAAAAAAAGCAGGGGAAGGAAGAGAAGACGATAAACTGACGAACTAAGAAAGTTTGCGAGTATGAACTGGCACAGAAAGACCATATACAGACGCAAGTGGGAGGACATGTATGAGGACTTTGGATCTTTTCGGTTTGAGTGCCTATCGAATTTAAATGTTTTTTTTATTCCAAAGTATGTAAATTGATGTGGAAAACCCTAAAATGATAACCATTTTGTTGAGAAATTATTTATTAACACTTAAATTGGCTTATATCAATCAATATCTTACTGAAATGCTGCGATTTCTCTGTGCGCTTTCTTGATTTTCAGGGCACTACTGAACCTAAGAAAACCCACCTAACCTAGCATAGGGGCCCTGTATCCCTACCTAGGCCTACCAGGGGGGGGGGGGGCCTCCGCCCCCCCTGCGACCCCCCCCCCTTAAGGCCACAGTGATTTTCGGGACACTACCGAACCTAATACAACCACCTAACCTAGGGCCCTGTACCCCTACCTAGGCCTAGCCCCTGCGACCCCCCCCCCCCCTTACAGCCACTACCTATCACATCCATCAATAAATACTTTCTCCAGAAAATGGTTATCATTTTTGGGTTTTCCAAATCAAAATACATACATTGGAATAAAAAAAACATTAAAATTCGATAGGCACTCAAACCGAAAAGACCCAGGACTTTTTCTACATTGGACTAATTACGGCTGTATGTAAATATATGTATATATCATCATCTCCTACGCCTATTGGTGCAAAGGGCCTCGGTTACATTTCGCCAGTCGTCTCTATCTTACGCATTTAAATCAATACTTCTCCATTCATCATCTCCTACTCCACGCTTCATAGTCCTAGGACTACATGTATATATACATGTTTATATACATAATATACACATGTATATATAAAAACATATATGTATAGCACATACCACACATTTTAATTATGAAGATCTCTTTTTGAACGAACCTTCACATTAATATTCACCGTTCATTAAGTCACTCGCTTGAATAAAAGATAAGCAAGATGAGGCAAAGGTGTATCATATGAAACTCCATTCGATATCTCATTAATAAACGATAACGAAGACGAAAATCTTAGAACCTACTACAGCTAGAGAGTTATGGGGTCAGACAGTACTACATTGGATCCTTCTCTCTGGTTACGGTTCACTTTCCTTTTGCCTACACATACACACACCGAATAGTCTAGCCTATTCTTTACAGATTCTCCTCTGTTCTCATACACCTGACAACACTTAGGACTACCCAACAATACTTCTTCACTCAAGGGGTTAACTATACTACATTGGATCCTTCTCTCCGGTTACGGTTCACTTTCCCTTTGCCTACACATACACTGAATAGTCTGGCATATTCTTTACACATTTTCCTCTGTCCTCATACACCTGACAACACTGAGACTACCAAACAATTCCTCTTCACCCAAGGGGTTAACTACTGCACTGTAATTTTTTAGTGGCTATGGTAAGCAGCTCTTCTAGGAAAAGGACACTCCAAAATCAAACCATTGTTCTCTAGTCTCGGGTAGTGCCATAGCCTCCCACTTTCTTTGGTTAGAGTTCTCTTGCTTGAGGGTACACTTGGGCACACTATTTTAACTTTTTTTTTTAAGTTTTTAGAGTTTATATAGGAAAGATTTATTTTGATGTTAATGTTCTTAAAATGTTTTATTTTTTTCTTGTTTCCTTTCCTCACTGGGCTATTTTCCCTGTTGGAGCCCCTGGGCTTATAGCATACTGCTTTTCCAACTAGGCTTGTAGCTTAGCTAATAATAATAATAATAATAATAATAATAATAATAATAATAATAATAATAATAATACGATATTCAGAATACAACAGAATATAATCCTCTGCGACCACTCAAAATGCGACGCCAAGTTACATTAACAAAACAAAAAAGATTAATTTCACTGAAAATGAATCCGGGAAACTCGACGCATTTCGTCGAGATATAGCCACAAAGGGAAGGGAGTTCGAGCTTTAAGGGAAAATGACCCTAAAATAATAAATACGTAGAGGTTGTTTTCCCTAATATGATTCCTATCCACGGCCGCCCAAGAGTCTATTAACGATGTTATAATGAATGAGATCGCTATGGCATTTCAATACAGCCGAGAATGATGGCCCAACATGCCTCGCCCACCCTTAGCCTATTCGAGGGTGGACTTGTAGGAGAGAGAGAGAGAGAGAGAGAGAGAGAGAGAGAGAGAGAGAGAGACTCCACGGATGAATGGTTTCAATCTAGTTGGGTAAGGGTAACTTATCTGATTGCATTCTGACGATAAGCTGATAACGAGGGTTATTTTTTTCTCTGTCCACCTCCTCAGTACCAGTTTTAAATTACACAGGTTGACTAACAACCAGAGAGAGAGAGAGAGAGAGAGAGAGAGAGAGAGAGAGAGAGAGAGAGAGAGAGAGAGAGAGAGAGAGAGTTGGCAAGACCTAGGACACATCCAGCACCAGATTAGTGGGGAACGAAAAAGGTAGAAATAAACGTATAAATATTGATAACTTTCCAGTTGTTAAATGTAATTGGGGTAGCCGTAGCCTTGCTGATTACCAACCCATTTCCATAACTGTCATATTATCAAGTTTTAAATGTCTTGTGGCAAAACATTTAAATAGTCATGCTGAAGATAATAACCTGTTCTCTAGTTTACAGTTTGGCCTTCGAGCATCTAATGTCCTTCTTACAAGTCCCAATGTTGTACAGAAATCCCTCGATTGTGGTCAGGAAGCTCGAGCGACTAACTAATTTTACTGCTTCCTTAGACTGTGTTAATCATGAAGTCCTTGTTAAAGTAAAAGAGGATCTTTCCTTAGCGTCATTATTGGATTTCTAGGTAATTAAAGTAGTTGTTGATGGGCACCAGTCATTGTGGGAATGTGATGTCCGGTGTTGCACAAAGCAGTGTTCTCAGTCAATCATATTTACATATGTGGTTTGGCCTTCATAACAAGCTCGTTGCATATGCAGATGATGCTACTCTCTTTACACCAGTTTCATCCTAAACTGATGTTATATTGCTGCTGAATAGCTAAATAGTGATCTTGCTCAAATTGCCAATCACTTTACATTTCATATTCCCATGATATGTGGTTTGGCCTTAATAACAAACTTATTGCATATGCAGATGATGCTACTCTTTTACACCAATTCCATGCTAAAAAGTTGGAATCTTGTTGCTGAATAGATCAATAGTGATCTTGCTTAAATTACCAATGATTTTAAATTTCATATTCGCATAATATGTGGTTTGGCCTTGATAACAAACTTGTTGCATATGCAGATGATGCTACTCTTTTTAGACTAATTCCATGCTAAAAAGTTCTAATCTTGTTGTTGAATAGATCAATAGTGATCTTGCTCAAATTCCCAATCACTTTAAATTTCATATTCGCATAATATGTGGTTTGGCCTTGATAACAAACTTGTTGCATATGCAGATGATGCTACTCTTTTACACCAATTCCATGTTGAAGCGTTGTTATGTTGTTGCTGAATAAATCTATAGTAAGCTTGCTCAAATTGGCGTATGGGGCAAGTCATGGGGGATGAGGTTGAATCCTAACAAAACATGTCGAAACATTGGACCGCTCAAGAATGGCAGAGCCATTTATTATTATTATTATTATTATTATTATTATTATTATTATTATTATTACTTGCTAAGCTACAACCCTAGTTTGAAAAGCAGGATGCTATAAGCCCAGGGGCTCCAACATTGAATATAGCCCAGTGAGGAAAGAAAACAAGGAAAAATGAAATATCTTAAGAACAGCAACACCATAAATATTTCCTATAAAAACTATAACAACTTTAACAAAACATGAGGAAGAAAAATAAGATAGAATAGTGTGCCTCAAGCAAGAGAACTCTAATAACCCAAGACAGTGGAAGAGCATGGTACAGAGGCTACGGCACTACCCAAGACAAGAGAACAACGGTTTGATTTTTGAGTGTCCTAGAAGAGCTGCTTACCATAGCTAAAAAGTTTCTTCTACCCTCAACAAGAGGAAAGTGGCCACTGAACAATGAAAGTGCAGTAACCCCTCGTTTCCTTTCCTCACTGGGCTATTTCCAGTGTTGGAGCCCCTTCGCTTATAGCATCCTGCTTTTCCAACTAGGATTGTAGCTTAGCAAGTAATAATAATAATAATAATAATAATAATAATAATAATAATAATAATAATAATAACAACTGGGTGCAAGGGGTAACGAAAGATCAAAGTTTTGGAACACTACTTCAGAGGGAATATTTAATAATGAAAAAACATTGAATATTTATGTGGTTATTTCCAAGAATTTATTCCTTTTTTTTTACATTATCCTCCACAGCCCCTCCCTTACCCCCCCCCCCCCTCCCCCAAGGTCCTTCATCTCTTACGTCATATATTCAGTTTCCTGAACTGAGTTCCTACCTTTTATGAAAGAACATGTTAATTATACGATTTTTATTCCTTTATTAATCTAATATTGATGACATTTTGCCTTTGGTATCAACTACATTCCCTATTCGTATTTAGGGTTGTGTTGGCCGATGTGGTAACGTCCTTGCCTGGTGAATGCTAGACTAGGGTTCGAGTCCCACTCGAACTCTTTAGTTCCTTTTGGTCGCTGCAAACACTTGTCCTTTTGAGCTAAGGATGGGGGTGGTTTGGGGGGCCTAAAGGTCTATTTGCTGAGTCATCAGCAGCCACTGCCTGACCCTCCTTGGTCCTAGCTTGGGTGGAGAGGGGGCTTGGGAGCTGATCATATGTATATATAGTCAGGCTCTAGGGCATTGTCCTGCTTGATAGGGCAATGTCCCTGTCCCTTGCCTCTGCCATTCATGAGCGACCTTTAAACCTGGATGTTTAAGGAGAAACAGAACAGGTAAATTTGAATGAAAAAAAAAACCCTTTCTCTCTCTCTCTCTCTCTCTCTCTCTCTCTCTCTCTCTCTCTCTCTCTCTCTCTCTCTCTCTCTCTGCCCAGGGCCTCAATTAAATTATCCATCTTTGGAATGAATCCGATTCTGTCCCGAGGTTACAAAAGCGAAGGATATTCAAGATCTACAACTTGCGGTTTTCCCAGAGTCCTTAAGGATGTCAAAACCGAATACCTCGGTGGGATTTTGATCTCTGTTGCCTTCATCTTTCCCCGGTAGATATTTTCCTAAAGATAATGTTATCCCTCATTCTGTTGGTCTGCTGCCGATTTCAGAGATTGGAGATTATATACTGGGACTTATTTATATTGACCGATTTTCAGTAGATTATTTTGTATTTTTGTATATAAAGGTTAAAAGTGTCTGGTTTCAGTTCCGGTTTTATTAGAATAGATGCTCACCAGAACGTCAGCAAGGCAAGCCCAAACCCCCACTGGGTTGCCCAACTACAGCAGTGGCCATCCCAGTAAACAGCTTAAACTCCCGTTCCCGGGCTGGGATCGATCTGCTGCCATGCGAATGCCAGGCAAACACGTTGCTATTGTCCAGTGTTATTGGAATATATGCTCACCAGAACGTCAGCAAGGCAAGCCCAAACCCCCACTGGGTTGCCCAACTACAGCAGTGGCCTCCCCAGTAAACAGCTTAAACTCCCGTTCCCGGGCTGGGATCGATCTGCTGCCATGCGAATGCCAGGCAAACACGTTACTATTGTACTATCCAGGAGGCTACTTTATCACTTAAATAATCTTAGTAGATCCTTTTCCTTAGTGTCCTAATTCTACGTTGAAATTGTTCTCATGTAAAATTATAGTTTAATGTCTACTCCCACTAGCCCAGAGGCTAGTGGGAGTGGACAGCTGAGGGTAGGATATGTAAATTTCCCTTCTCCAAACTCCCGGATCTCTTGAGCTGCTGAGACGGCGTCAATGACCTTAGATGTCAGGATGCCTGGAAACCTTAAATCAATCAATCAATCTTGAGCTGAGAGGAAAAAGATTGAATATAAAATCCGACAATTTTTATGCATCATTATCTTTCTTCTTTCTCTTCCTCGTACTCTATACTCAATTTTTTTTAATGAGGAACATTTGCATGGACTCGAAGGGGTGCCCTTTTAGCTCTGAAAAGTTTCCTGATCTTTGATTGGTTGGATTAAATAATTCTAACCAATCAGTTAGTAGGATTTTTTTTGCGCTGACTCACACGGGTGCCCTTTTAGCTCGGAATAGTTTCCTCCTAGCTGATTGGTTGGACAAAATCATCCTAACCAATCATCTAGTAGGAACCTTTTCCAAGCTAAATGTTTCCTTCTTCCCTGACTTACTTTATCCCGTCTTAAAATTAAGACTAATCAGCGAGCCGTTAGGAGGTGACATAGAGACGAGTCGATGGTCGAATGCAATTAACTTTATTTAAATGGAGCAAGAGTATATATACAACCGGTTCCAGTCAAGAACGGCACAAAAATTCAAATACAATGTTCCGAGTGGAGAGTGATAACGATAATATACAAAAAACAGAAATACCGTTACTGTGTACGAACGTGTGTGATACACGTTTAAAGGTTTAAAAGCCGCTCATGAATGGCAGAGGCAAGGGACAGGGACATTGCCCTATCAAGCAGGACAATGCTCTAGAGACTGACCATATATATGATCAGCGCCCAAGCCCCCTCTCCACCCAGGGAGTGCCAGGCAATGGCTGCTGATGACTCAGCCGATAGATCTATAAGCTCCCCCAAACCTCCCACCCTTAGCTCACAAGGATGGTGAGGTTGCAGTGACCAAAGGAACTAACGAGTTTGAGCGGGACTCGAACCCCAATCTGGCGTTCACCAGTCAGGGACGTTACCACATCGGCTAGATGGTTTGTAATCGAGATGAAGGATGTTGAAATCAAAACCTGATCTAGAAGAGGACTAAAGTCAACATTTTAAGCATACACAGATTCATAATAAACATGAACAAAAAAAATCAATATCCATACACATTAACTTATAGCGAAGTGCAAAGTGTATTAACATCCCGTAGAGTTATTTACAAATGTAAGCAAGACCTTAAGATAATTAACAGTACGCAACTCGAATGAAAAAAGTTCGTCAAACTTCATTTCTTGTCTGTGGTTTATTTACATAAACAACATTATATTATTAATAGTGAGGTCCTGTTGGATTCTTGGATAAATCTATTCAAGTCGTAGACCTAAAGGAACATTAATTTAGGGCTAATCGTATCATCATCATCATCTACTCCTACGCCTATTGACGCAAAAGGCCTCAGTTTCATTTAGGGTATTTCAGATCATTTATTTTCTAGCCTCTTAAAGCTACAAAACTAACACAGCTTAACTATTTAATCAACATTAGCATTGATTTAGTTAATAAAATATTCAGGAATTTTTTTTTTTTTTTTTTTATAAAATGGAAGGACAGGATTAGAAATGAAATTATAGGAGAGGTTACTCAAGTGCCATATGTGGATGAGATCATGTTGAGGGGTAGATAGAGATGGTTTGGGCATGCTCTCCACACTCCCCCAAGAGAGATTAGTTCACCAAACTTTCAATTGGGCTCCACAATGCACTAGAAGAGTTGGAAGCCCCAGGCCTACATAGCTGAGGATAATGAGATGGTTTGGGCATGCTCTCCACACTCCCCCAAGAGAGATTAGTTCACCAAACTTTCAATTGGGCTCCACAAGACACAAGAAGATTTGGAATACCAGGTCTACATGGCTGAGGACTATGAAGCACGAAGTAGATGATGATGAATGGCGAAGTATTGAATTAAAAGCTCGAGATGGAGACGACAGGCAAATTCAAAACCGAGGCCCCTTTGTTTCAATAGACGTAGGAGATGATTATGATGAAAATTATACTATTTCTTTACCCTTCCTCACCCACCAACTAAAACAAATCTACAGATCTCCTTCACTACCAAACAACCTACAGGGGCTAATGTACAGCTGGCTTCATTCATTCCGTTACACTTCTTGGGAAGCTAAGGAGACGTGAGTGTCCCGGAATGAATGAAGTCAACTGTACTTCCAGTTTAAAGTATGAATTCATTTCAAAACTCAAACTAAACTTTCTTAGGAAGCTAAGGAGACGTGAAACTTTCTTAGGAAGCTAAGGCGACGTGAGTGTACCGGAATGAATGAGGCCAACTGTACCTCCAGTTTAAGGTATGAATTCCTTTCAAAACTCAAACTAAACTTTCTTAGGAAGCTAAGGCGATGTGAGTGTACCGGAATGAATGAGGCCAACTGTACCTCCAGTTTAAGGTATGAATTCCTTTCAAAACTCAAACTAAACTTTCTTAGGAAGCTAAGGCGACGTGAGTGTACCGGAATGAATGAGGCCAACTGTACCTCAAGTTTAAGGTATGAATTCCTTTCAAAACTCAAACTAAACTTTCTTAGGAAGCTAAGGCGACGTGAGTGTACCGGAATGAATGAGGCCAACTGTACCTCCAGTTTAAGGTATGAATTCCTTTCAAAACTCAAACTAAACTTTCTTAGGAAGCTAAGGTGACGTGAGTGTACCGGAATGAATGAGGCCAACTGTACCTCCAGTTTAAAGTATAAATTCATTTCAAAACTCAAACTAAACTTTCTTTCCTGTAGGCACAGGGAACAACGTTTCACCTTTGAAATATTCCCCTTGTAAAAACACGAGCTGGAAACAGTTCCAGCAACACAGTTCCAGCAATTGAGTCCATAGAGTTTTTTTTAAATCGTTTGGCTCATTTTTTTTTATCTCGCAGATCATAAAGAAGATATGATGTTAGGATATAATGCTGATATAAAAAACTAAATGATAAATAATTTTCACAGAGGGCAAAGGGCTTATTTTTTTTATATAAATTTCTTTTAACAGAATGGGTGTATTTGAACGATAAAAATCAATCTTTCAGCTAATTTTTTTCACTATTGACAAAATGAAAATTTTAAGGTGGATTTTTTATCATATTTTTTATCTTCATATGAAATACAAATATATTATTATTATTATTATTATTATTATTATTATTATTATTATTATTATTACTTGCTAAGCTACATCACTAGTTGGAAAAGCAGAATGCTATAAGCCCGAGGGTTCCCACAGGGAAAATAGCCCAGAGCGGAAAGGAATAAGGACACTACAAGAAAAGTAACTGGCAATTAAAATAATATATTTCAAGAGCAGTTACAAAACTCAAAGAAATATTTCAT